>NC_069113.1:7227500-7527500 GCF_025612915.1 Magallana angulata | reverse complement strand
AACGCCCAAAACAAGAGCATGAACAGTGCGAGCCCTGGTCTCTTATCTGCCAAACAAAGGTTGTTTCCGTGAAGCCAATGAAACAAACAACAGAGTTGTACGAGCATTGTTGTCACCATTAGTCTGGGTTATAAGAGTAGGTTGTTCTGTTGATGACCTGCACATTTTTATTACCTGCTGACAATATATCAACGGAAAGATTGGGTTTTTTTTCAAACGAAAGGTTGCAATTTCTACCTATTTGTTGCTGCAAAAGTATTAAATCAATTGCAAGGATTTATTTATTTTTACAAATTTGATGTTAGCTTCCTCTTCAGTTTCTACTTTGCTTATTTTGTATTTTCACATTAGATCGGGGATATCACTAGTGAGCAATGGCTCTCACAAATATCTTGTTATTTATTAAGTATATCATTTTTACCAATTGTTTTGATAACTATCTAATTATTAACAATGTTACGTTTATTTCATTTCGTACCATTATACAAACCCCACTTGCGTCGTTTGCGTCATTGAATTATATATTGGACTATACGTTGCAAACTTGTTATCACAAAGACACTTGAAAATGTAAACATAGCCACATCAGCCTCTTCAAATTATTTTGCTATTTAAATGAGCTGCGATAACTCTGATGGTATATTCCATGAAGCGATTAAGCTCATCAAAGTAAGTATACCACAAGAGCAATGAAGATTTCGAGGAAAGTAATTGTATTCACTAAGAAAAGAACATAACATGTTTCTGCCAAAAATATAAAGCCAGGATTATACACTGTAGGTAGTCATGGACACATATATCCATGTTATACATTTTCATTAATTAATTGTTAAACTCAATTAGCATCTTTACATATTTACAAGATGGACAGACATAATGTCATTGTAGGTGCCAACAAGAAACTCAGTGCTTGAAGAGATAGTAAACAACGAGTATAATGAAACATACCGACACAAACCTTAGAGTACTGGTTAGTCGTTATGATCTCTTATAAATCTACCGTTACGACATTCCAATCTAGACTTGAACAATAAATATCAATGCTGATTTTTGACAGTAAAGTTATGGTACAATGTTCTTAATCTTTTGAATAAAAATAGTTTGTGATTTAATAAACCGCAAATTCAGAGACAGGCACTGTTTAAAAAAACATAATTGAATGGTTTATTTTTTCATCATTAATTCACCAGACAACCTGATTACCATGTATAGAAAACTTGTTCAAAAAATTTAAATAAATTTATTGTCTATACTTTTCAAGTTAAAATATCCAACCAGCGGTATTGCTTTCGAAAAAAACACAAAATGCATAATATATGTTTACTAAATCCTCCCACATGAATGATGATGAAATGCTAGGTTAGTTTATGCTTTTTCTTATTAATTGATTTGATGTTATGTCTCTAATGCGTCATATAATTACATTGTTTTTTTTTAAAATAAAATTAACAATGAGCTAAATTAGGTACATGTAAGTTGTACTTTTCTATGTGTTCTTATATATGAAATCATAATTGTTAATGAGGCCCCAATTTGAAAATAAATTCTATTCTATGTAAGGTTTGGTTTGGTTTGGACTTTCAATGGGATAACACACTTGTCACCTTGAACCTTTGTTAATTGACATTTCAATACATGTACCTTATCGATAGCAAAAAAGCTTATTCAAATTACTGTGAAATAGGAATTGCTGAAAGAATTACCATTATTGGCTTGTTTTAAGTATCTGTATTTTACATTAAATACCAGGAAGCAGATATTATCTAGAAAGCACACGACAAGGATTATCAAAGAACAGACGCATTGTGAAAGGAAGTGACTTTTTAAACATGAAATAATCCTTTGTATTGCAGAACCTGTCTTATATTTAAATGACAGGTATAATTCACCGATACTTGATTAAAATGACAGTATTATTGGAGATATTATTGCAGTAATTTAAGATAGTTGTCATGTTGTAAATTTTGAATTTAGTTGTCATGTTATAAATTTTGTATTTACTGCCACTCGGTTTTGGAATTTACCGGGTGGCAGTAAATTCAAAATTTACAACATGATACAGTCAACAAAAAGAGGTGAAAACTTGAAGAAAAAAAAACTATACTTTCAATAGAAAAAGTTGGACATTTTTTATTAAAATAAAAAAAAAATTTGCGGTCACAAAATTGATGACATTTCTTCCTCAAATAGTATTCCGTCGGGTGTGCATGACGAAATTAACGTCACGGAAGCTCATTTGCAAGAGGTGAAGTAAATAAGGTAAGCATTTCAAAACATGTCTTTGGGACGTGACCCGCCATATCCAATGTTGGTTCTAAACATTGCCATTAGGAAAATTGACACCAGATAACAAAAGTGTTGCTAAAAATTTGTTTGTTAATGACGTATGAAAGTGGCAGCACCTCTGACCCCAAACTTCACAACAGCCGTGGACGAGGATGGAATTCGGCAATGAACGGCGGGAAAGTTGCTATCGATTTTCTCCGTTTAGATATTTGGAGCTTTATGGAGCATTTGACGACGTTTTGTCTTGTTAAACCGTTGGCTGGTGGAGGGAAGATTTTTTAATCTGATGTAAATCTTGGATAAACAGATTTGTGATATTGCTGAATCTACCCAGGAAGTTTTTCTTCCAACGAATCAAATACAACATGAAAAACAGTTTCCATTTGCAATTGTGAAGGATTGGCTGTTTTCGAGATAACCCTATCTACCCTATACTTCTATTTGTTTAAATATTTATAATCTTATTAAAACAATATACTCCAAAATGATAAATTTTAATTAGGTTTTTAACGTATTTTACAAACCATTACAAAAGGATGAGAATTAATATGATGAAGGCCTAAAATAGCCCCTAAAATGCACATTAACATTTAAATGTATTTCTTTGGGGTTTTTTGTATAAATGTACCAATAAAGTTTTCTCATTAATTTTATTATGACCCAGATGCCGACAATTTAGTTTGGCATCGTATAGTTAACATTTCCCTGCCGTTTTTGCATTTTTAGCATAAAACGGTTTGTTTGAAACAGTTTTTATTTAAGAAAATATTAAGCACATGCTTAAACAATCAGATATGTATATTTCCAAAACTAGTAAGTGACAAAATAATCATGCACGTAATGTAGTACAGTCCCACATTTAAAAAGATTTGCCAAAGATCATTCTCTACCATTTATTCTTACTTTTAACGCTGCAAGATAGTTTAAGATATAGCGATCTTTGTCAACTAAAATTGCAAACTATAATTATAATCGGACATAATTTATATACTCATTTGGTGTGGTTTTATTTTTATTGATTTATTTATATTTTATTTCGTTGCAATTTTCATAGTAGATTTTACCTTGAATCTTTTTTTGAGACGGTTAACTTCTAAACTAATTTGGCATTCCTCTTCGGGAATTCATTATCACGAAAAAGCCATTCATGTTATTTATCTGTATATTAGCTTTGAGAAATATTAAAACCATCACCTAAGTTTACAGTGTGTCAGCGATATGGGCGTTTACATTAAATTATAACAAAAATATATGATGAAGGAGAAACTATTATTTCATTGTTTCCCCTTAATATACATAATGTGGACATGACATAATTACTACGTGACTATAACTTGAAACCTGTGAAACTGTTGCACGTTCGCAGATTTCAAGAGATAAGGCAAGAAATAAAGCCCCACCTACGAACTAGATAGAATGAGGAAGTAGTCACAAGCAAGGGGAAAGTCTCTCAGTTGGTCCGTTAAAAAAATTGCTTTGTGGTCATTCATTTACTTGGAAAACCCCTTTCTGACTCAGTCCAAAACAGGAGATCTCCAGGACAAGACCAGCAAAAAGGATGTGTTTTTTGGTTTCGATTTTGGTGTAGGCGGTGTCACGCGATTATTATACAGAAAAATAAGTTACCTAATCATATGTACATAAAGCAGTGTCTTGTCTCTACATTTACACACTTATCTGCGTGGGTTCTTCTTGTACACTTACCACATGTTTTGCATGTTGCCGGTACTATATGAAACTTTGCTATACCAGTTTGCTTGCGAGTTAATAGTCTCTCACATTTTTTCAACACTATTCCATTCACTTACCATTTATATAGGATTTAAGGAGTAATTTGTTTAAGGTAATTGTGGCATTACATCTTCGTTTATGTGAAAATCATTTAAAACACTCACCGAGACTTGCAAATGTTGTAAAAGCAGAATAGTTGTCGCCAATTATACAATTCGTATTTCGGGAATTTTTCAAATACATTACCTAGTCACACTGTGTTATCTGGACAAAAAAAAAACATGATTTATTCTGCTGACACAAAAGCAAACAAGTCTGATTTTTAATAAATGTAATAATAAATTACGTATTTTTAAAAATAATCCACCATTAAACAATTTCTTATCACGGTAAAATTTTAAAGTGAAGAGGGAAAACGTCTTTTCTTTATTACAATTTAATCATTCAATAGCAAAGCAAATGCTCATTTGCGTATAAAGTAAAAACGGTACATAATATTCAACGAAAAGTTAATTATTTCTCGTTACCTCTATATATCGCTATGTCAAATTATAATTTGTTTTAAACATGGAAAGACAAAAACGAAAAAAAAATTATGTCTACTTAAATAAATTCAAATAACGATAGACTTATATAATTTGATATGAATACTGCATTTAAAATATTAAAATATTCATTTTTTTTTCTTTCAATGTATTGTTTATACATTTTAGGTTTTCTAAATGTCAAAGGTTTCGCTTTAAAAGTATGCACTTTTACATGTTCAACTTAAGTAATTGGTTCATAAACTGAACATTAGCCAATTGTTTTCAGACATTTCTCCTTTAAGTTACAGAACACAAAGCCCGTACCAGGTTCCGTAAGAATTAGGAGCCGACAGTTTCAGAGTTTCGCTATTATTTTCGAGTAAATGGACGAGATTGATCAAACAGTGGCCAAAACATCTTCTGTTATAACAACCGCCTGAAATTCCATCGGTGCAAAAGGGAGGTAAAGATAAGAGGGATAGGGAGGGGATTGAAGGGGGAACTTATCGGGACAAGGGCGTCACGATCGCGTGCTACCCATCGGCTTTGGGAAAATTGTTATACCTGGAATCCACGAAAAAGATGCACATATACTTCTTTCAGATAAGAGACGGTGGCATTATCTTAATTAATTGACGTGTTTTGCCCCGAGGCGTGCGATTGTATTCAAATAGAGCTACCTTGTCGCAGTTGAAGTCATATCCCATGTTGGCAGGCGAGAGAGAGGGTCGGTGAGAGCAATACGTGAACAGAATTTACTACAGTACATCACCGATCCTATTTGCTCGAGAAAAAAAATCTAAAGACTTGTTAAAAATGACTTTCACCAGAATTTCAGTTTTTATTTTGGTCCTTCTGCCAAGTGTTGTTACCAGTGTATCCAGCCGATGTCAACAAGGCCGGAACTGTGAGTTACCAGGATGTTACTGTAGTACTTTTAAACATGAAATGGACAAGGCAAAAATACCGCAGATTGTGTATTTTGGATTTGACGATGCTTTAACAACGGTTCTTCCAGCTTATTATGATCGTCTTTTTAACCATACTTCAAAACGAAACCCGAACGGATGCCCAATTGGAATGACTTTGTATGTTTCCCACAAATATACACAGTACCAATTAGTAAATCGGTATTACAAAGAAGGACATGAAATTGCCGTACATAGTGTTACTCATTCGCATATTAAGACGCGAGAAGATCTCCAGCGAGAAGCAGATAAACAGAAGAAAAATATTGCCAAGTTTGCTAAAATTCCGCTTGAGGATATTATCGGCTGGCGAAGCCCCTTCCTAGAAACGGCTGGTGACGATCAAGCTGATGTTTTAAAGGGGCTGGGATATAAGTACGACATTTCTTTAACTTTCAAAAAATCTAAATTGAGTGGACAAGTACCATTTCCTTTCACTTTAGACTATGGATGGACATTTTACTGTCAAATAAAACCATGTCCTACAAAGCCACACAGCGGATTTTGGGAGTTTCCTGTCAACGCCTTGATGGACTTCAAGGATCAGTATCCTTGCGGGTATGTTGATGGTTGCTACAATGTTCCCAAGACTGAAGATGAAGCCTATCGATATCTATATCAAAATTTTAAAAGCGCCTATGAAGGTAACCGGGCCCCTTTCGGACTTCATATGCACGCAGGATGGTTTTATACTAAGTATCAATTAGATGCTATGGATAGATTTATAAACGAATTACTTAAATATGACGATGTTTACATTGTTCCTGTAAGACAGGCTTTAGAATGGATGGAAAACCCAACTCCGATCAATGAATTGGATAAATTAAGTACATGGACATGTCTAAATCCACAACAACTCCCTTCCTCTCAGCACTTGCAGCAACAACAAAGACCAAACATGATAGTCCAACAGCCTCCAACACCGAAACCAACCAGTACATCAACAACAACAACTACAACAACCACCACTACTACTACTACTACTACACCGAGGCCCCCACCAACTACAGTACGAATTCCGGTCCCTGACCCTCCAAGAACTACCAGAAAGCCTGCTTGGATTCCGCCACCACAGAGACCACCAGTTCCGAGCAAGAACTTCTGGTCATGGGTTCAACCATCTAAAAAGGTGAATCCGACAACGACCTCAACAACTGCCCCAACAACAACAAGGGCTCCAACAACAACAACAACAATGGCCCCAACATCAACCACAACCTTGGCTCCCACAAGAAGACCTACCACCAAGCTTCCGATGAAACAAAATGAGCCATTTGTATTAACGTCAAATTCGCTGAACGCACAATACTTAAACGAAAAATTTGCCCATAACCATGACATGGTTGAAGCATTGCAAGCTTTTACAACCACACCCCGAGCAGCAGCCCAAGGATTTGTTGAAATCACTCCTCGCCCATTGGTTGCCAACAAAATCCCACCACCATTGCCACAACTTACAAACAGGGGTTGCATACAGGGTACAAACTGCGAGTTGCCTAATTGTTTCTGCAAAGGGAAAACGACACCAGAAAATATGGAGTGGAATGACACTCCACAATTCATTTATCTTACCATTGATGGACCTGTAAATGACCGAATTTATCAAAAGTACACCCAGGTTATTGGAAACTCAAGAAAAAATCCTAACAGGTGCCCGGTAGCATCTACGTTCTTTATTTCCCAAACAGGATCATCGAATCAATTGATTAAGAGTTTATACAACAACCACAACGAAATAGCACTGAAAGGCTACAGTGGAATACCAACTTCAAATGTTTCTATGTTTGAGGAAGGCATGATTGCTCAGATCAAAGTATTGCAAAACATGGGAATCGATATAATCCAAGGCTGGAGAAGTCCGCAGATGAAACCACTAGGAGATGAGCAATTCAAAATTCTGGAAACATTTAAGTACGTCTATGACGCCAGTTTAACTACCTCGCAGGAAGCGGGGCCTCGCTATTGGCCGTACACAATGGATTTCAACGACGGAAAGAACTGTGTCATTGAAAAGTGTCCGAGAAATTCATACAAAGGATTATGGGAAGTACCAATGTCCCCTATTTTAGACTATCTTGGTCTTTTCCCCTGTAATTTTGCCGACGGATGCACTAATTCACCAGCAACGGCAAATGACACTTTTAACTTTTTATGGAAAGAGTTCACACAGCATTACACAACGAACAAGGCACCTCTTGGCTTACATTTCCGGCAAATATGGTTTACACATCCTTTCTTTGAGGATAACCTTCGAGGACTTCAAAGGTTTATGGACAAAGTTGGTGAATATAGAGATGTTTACTTTGTGACCATCAGGAATATGATAGAATGGATGTCACATCCAACTACCGTTAACCAGCTGAATAAGGGGTATTTGTGGCAATGTTAAGGGGAGTCTATTTTCTACAAATTCCCTCCTTTATATTTCAAAGAATGCAAAAACCTGTCTCAAAATTTTTTTTCTAATTTTTTTCATCATTTTTCCCTCTTAAAAAACATGCTGAAAAATATATGCAATGTGGTGAAAATGAAGCCTTTTTAAAGCTCGGGACTGCCATTGCCTATAAATAATGTAGTGCGTGAGAAAACCTCAAGTTTTGACAGATCATGTTTCCAATACTTTTATGACAAACCAATGACAGTAGCATATCTATGATCAATCAAACATCACCTCTGTATATGCATATTACGCTTAATAATTTTAAAAAAGGGCATATTGACGATGATATTGAACAGAGATAAATTATTTGTTTGCAGTTATTTTATTTGGCTATTATTAATTATGTCTGTTATTTGTTCATATTCAATTTTCCGGTAAAAGTCCATTCGCTCGAAAAGGTTGCTTCATAATTTTATTTTAAGAGAGGTGTCAGTTAATTTGAACATTTTAATCAATAATGCATACATTGTTCAACAGTTTCAGATTTATCTGTATGTAGTATACAAACTATTATAGAACATTTATTTTTACTTTTTGGGGAAACAAATACCAATTATTTGATAATAAACGTTTTGTTTCCATTTGCATTCACATAATGTTATAAGAATCTCAGCTGTATCTGAAATCCATCTACTTGTGTTCTCCTGTGATATGACACCCTTGTTTTTAGTCCTGCTTATTGCTAATTTAGGGTGGTATGGGTCAACTTCATGTTGTGACATATTATTTATCGATATAAACAATAAAATCAAGTATAAGTTTATAAATAGTTTCTCAAAATTGTCATAAGACAGCATACTGCAGTTGGTTAGAGGGATCACTACAAAACTGTAAGTCTCGAGTTCGAATCCCGCTGGGGGTTTTAAATTTTTTACCTTTTCAAATTTTTTTAAAACGTATTTAAAATTCAAAACCGGTGACAGTTTATCAATTATATTATTGTTTGATCATAAACATTAATATCGACAGATGTCCCATACCACCTTAACGCGAATAATAAAAGTAAAACATTGAACAATTATTTAAAACTTTTTAAAGTTATGACTTAATTACTGGTATCCGGATTAATAAGAAGAATGTTTTGCTTAGCATATATTTGATCTTTGTCATGAAATGATACAAATTATGATAACCAGTTATAAATATTTGATTGATTTTAAATCACAATAATTTAAGTATGATTTCTGCATCAGAATTTTATTCAAATTAGCTGTTTATCAGCAATTTTCACTAATTTTCATTCCTTTTTTGGAATTTTCTTTGTTTTCGCTAGCGATTCGTCTTTGTTTGTCTGTGTTTGATGCTTCATGAATTATTTATTAAAGGATCTGAAAAAAATAGAATGATGTTTTCCATTTCTCCAGTAGGAAATAATTTTATTTTGAGTTCACTTGGTAGTATTTTAAAGCCGAGATGAAATAACACTCTATATGTTTCTCCATATGTTGTCAAAGATGCGTCTCCCATCCAAATTATGATTTGTCCTTTAAGCTATTACCAATATGTATGTGTATGAGTTCTCAAAAACTCTGGACACACGTAACGGGAATTAGAACCGTTAGAACCGACAAAAATGGTCGACCACAAGAGATTGCGTCAAGTGTTTTGCATGTTTTCTTGTGCATGAAAGTAACGGCTACATACATGTAAGAAAGCATGCAAATTACACAATGCAATGACGAAAGACGGAGCTTCAGATGAACAATTGTCGTAATCTCTAATCATCCAACGGCATTAAGTAAACTGTTGATGATATTCAATGTGGAATTTTTGTGTTTTTGAAACATCATGAATTTTCCATTCTAATCATATCAATTTTAACCTCTCATTTACACATGCTCCTCTTGAATCTAATGGATTCTCAAGGTTTCAGAATAGATCACTTATATAACAAAAATAAAGTTTTAATCGTCGAAATTGATTTAGATTTAGATTGATATATCATTCTCTCTTACTTATGAATGCACATAACAAAGTCAAACCGATTAATCAATCCGCTAAATTTGAATATCTTTGATCGATGACAGCTACATTTTATATAACAAGACATCAGTGTTAGAAATGACTGAAGATGTTTTACCACTCCAATCAATTTTGTGTTATACCAACCGTTTATACCCCTTTCATGTAAACGTAAAATTAAAAAAAATTAATTCACTTCATTGTTAAAGTCCGTATTATTTTAATTATACAAGTAATTGAAAAAAGAGAAATATGTGCATGCAGCCACACAATGATGTGACACTAAATAGATGTTCCACTTTGGTTTTAAAGCGTTGCGTTCGAGCCCAACTAACAGAATGTGTTGGAATAAAAACATTAAGTCAGAGATATATGACAGTTGCTTATACAGGTGAGGTCAAAGGTGACCAACAAAACAATCTGACCAAATGTTTTATTTTACATCATTATTGCAAAAAACATGATATTTTTTACGTACACTAAAATATCTCATAGCTATTTTCTAGAGCGGTACACTTACCAAGGCCTTAATTATTTATGAATGCCATGTATTTGTCAATAATATGTAAAGTGAGAGGCACGCTGTTGAAATATAAATGGCCACCTAGGTAAAAAAAAAACAACTTGGTTCCTAATAATGGGCGCCCCCCTCCCAATTCAAACGTGTTAATGTCTTATTTCGATCTTTGATACAAGCAAACTTACATGTAGTATTAACTGCCCCAGAAAATAGAAGTTTCTACATAAATCAAAATCAAATGATTAATAAGTTCTTTGCTAGACATAGAAATTTCCTTCCATTTTTGATCGTGTCAGCATTATAGATATTTTGGTGGCACGGGACTATTGACATGCCGAGAACTAGCTGCAGTTCTATGGATCCTAGGCAAAATTCGGGTTGACAGATAACCCACACAATGAGCTACAGAACTGCGATCTGTGCTAATTTATACAGCAAACATGTCTCTTACATCGTTTTTATATTTTTTTACAAAGAGCATAAATCTGAGGGTTCCTCTTATTTCAAACAGTTTATTTACCTCGCTGCAATAATAATAATGATTAATTTTATAGTAAATAATCAATAACTATTTTAGAGTTATGCCTGCAACACATTAAGTAACCATATATTCTTTATTTATAACCTATGTCAACAATCTGACCGACATTCAGATGCCTTCAGTTAAATACATATTATGCAATAATAATGAAAAAACCCATGCATGATTGATTTGTGGCTTTATTAGGTAGATATTTTATTTTTAGCCGACCATCCTTTTATATTTTTACTCAGATAATGCAATCCATTAGTAACTACTAGATGATAAAATGTACAATTAAATGAAACATAACTATGAATGAGAATAGCGTTCAAAGGGATAAAAAAAAATAATTAACAGAAATTAAAGAAAAATGCATGCATTCTTAATCCACATAAAGAGCACGCTTATTAGATATAACCGATAAAATGAACACCTAACGTGTGTTATTTAAACAAGGCCTCAACATTGTAAATGATTTACTTATTCACCATGTTACTAAACAAAACCGCTGTATGCGTACATGTCTGTATTCAGACTGCTCGTAAACTCCTCATAAAGGGTCACTGTATGTCATTTATTATGGAAATAAAGCTACAGCAATAAGAGACATTTATGTGGTGATAATGACAGTTTTCACAATGACCTATGGCAAATTAGGATAAAAATCGTTTTGAGACAATGTAAAGGAGTAATTAGTAAAGAACTTGGGCATAGTGAATATCTTTGTCTAACACCAGAGGGTCCGGTAAAACCTGTATTTCTACGTGTACGTATATCCGTTACTCGTATATTTCCTGTTCGCAAACAGCTTATCTGTTTGGGTTTTCATTACTTGTACGTCGTATTGCCAATTCGCAAGTTAACATTGAATGTAGCGTAGGTTTTCCTGCACGTAGCCTTACTTCACACCAAACGCTTCAAAGTAACGTCACATGAAATGAACTGGTTTTGCTTTGAAATCGTGTCTAATTTAACGCTACTGTTTAAAGCTGTATATATAACAGTTCTATTTAGATTTTGTTGACAAATTACTTAGCTTCTAAATTTAAGACTAATCGTGTTTTGGCTTTTTTTTTCTAATGTTGAACATAATTCATAATATAAAAAATCATTGAGTTATTGCCAGTGAAGTCAGAGACCGAGCAAGCGGAACAACTGCGCATGCTCTGCGATAATGCGCAGCGATGTTGATTTTTTATGTGGTTTGTGGCTTTACATTTTACACAGAGATTAGCAATGCTGAATATGATTTATTATAAACACACTGGTATAACATGTTACTTTAAAACTAAATCAAAACTCTGAACTATGCCTGGAAATAAATTAAATTCGACGACACAATTAAATTCATTTAGAGTTTTCACGCATCTCAACATAGTATGATTAGGGGGCTTTTCTGCTTAAATTCAACAAAAATATTATGCAAGTTTCAATTTGATAGAGTTGTATACCATTTGATAAATAAACGTTCTCTTGGGAATGCTTATATATTATATAAATGGAAAAATTTAATTGACAAAAACAAATATTATGTACGTCTCAATTTGATAGAGTTGTATATCATTTGATGAATAAACGTATTGCACAGAAATGGCATTTTTGTAAATAGTTTAAATTCTACTAGCATTTACTTGTAATATTTTGTATATATTACCACTTTAATAAATGTAATGTGACTTGCCTTAAAAAGGAATTATGGACAACGCAAAATTAAAAAAAAAGAAAGACATTTTTTTTTTATATTTATGAATTACTTAACTAGATACTAGTATTTCGCATGTCAATAACATTCAATAAATTGATTTTAAATGCAAGTAAAAATATCTATATATAATACGCCTGATGTAAAGACATCCCTTTATAATTAACTACAATTTATTAACAACAAAGTGATACTCCTGTATGCATATCTGTACACAGTTCGGAACTAGAACTCAGACACATGTATGCTAGTCAGTATAGAGATAATACCTGAAAGGCCGCTTAACGTGTCTATCTCCTACACCTTCAGGAATTCACCTCTGTAGTTTGGCTCGCTGTCATATTGATCAACTTTAAATCCGGTAAATAAAATCGACGCTCAATTACCACTTAAAAGGCAAACGTATTCTTAATTCATTATCTCTTAATACGGAATGGGGGAGAGGAAATCAAACGGGCCTTTATTGACTGAGAATTAACTAATTACAGGTAGCATCCTATTAAGAAACCCACTATCTCATAGACAGGTGTAACTTGTATTCTTTAGGAGGAAAGGACGCATTAAATGGCAAGTGCTGATTAACAGATACACTGTCGTTAGGGAATGTTTGACAGTTTTGAAGTTTATTTTAACACAATGAACTGTTTTTAGATTTTTTATAGATTGGTTTGCGTTCAATTCAAATAGAAATGTAAAATGATTCGTAAGATTATCAATCAAATAATTTATAAATCAGTCGTTGTCAGGCTTGGCTTTTTCATGTACAAATGCAGTTGTTAGAAGTTAAAAATGGAAAGCTGGAATAATGAAAGTGGGTTTATAGATTTTATTGCATATTCTTACAATAAAACATTCTATTTTTATATGAGGAAAGAAAAGCTATATTAAAGAAAGAGTGTTTATAATTTGGTACTTTTGAGTAAACAATTCTGATTAAAAACCTGAAATATATCAGATTTATTGGACAGTTAATTATATTTTTTTCTACTTGTATGTAATTAATATTAATCGTTAAGTCAAAACTTTTCAAAATGATCAGCGATACTTTTATAATAATAATAAATAATAGATTATTTCCCAAAATATATCTCATCCCGTGATAGCTCAGTTGGTAGAGCGGAGGACTGTAGTTTGCAATATTGATATCCTTAGGTCGGTGGTTCAAATCCGCCTCGCGGGATAAATTTTTTTTTACCGTTTGCTTAATATCACTGGGGCCCCCTTTTACTCTTTATCAAATCGTTCTTATTCCTATATATGAGTATGAAATAAGAATAAGATATACATTTGATTTCTTTTCAAGTTGTAAATGTTATCGGTATCGATGTAATGTTGAGTTGCTGTTTATGTCATTAAAACACATGTATAACTTTTTTTATCTCCCTAACAGACCAAATCAAAGTACTGGAAGTACTGTTAGACGGTGGCGTCGTTTGAATGTGACATATACCATGTATGATAATTATTGTCGTCGAAAACCCGCGGCTGGTATCGCATACATGTACTAATTCTTAACGCTTCCATGCACAACTGGTCGTGAGTGTCCTACATGGATAATTATGTGGAAATCGTAGTTTTAATCTCAATCCACACTTTACAAAAGCTATCTCTTGGCCTTTATTTTTTTTGGGGGAAATCCATATATACTTTGTAGTATAGAAGTTTGTATTTATATGTTTGTAACTATATCATTTGACATTAAAATACGTTTTCGGTGTGTATTTTCTTTGCCCCAGAATGCCTCATTCAATGTGTAGGTTGCCACCACACAGTGAATGAATAAATAAAATTCAAAGCGATTTCAACACTGTACGCCGAAATATTTGATTGTATAAAGAAGGGAAATTCGGTTTTTTTCCATTTTGACCTTTGGGGAACAACTATTGAAAAGTGTGGATTGGACTATTGAGCTTAAAAGATATAGATTTCTCAAAGTAACGAGAACAAATAAAGCTTTAGTATGATAAAATACTTATCATTTTTTACAAACTATTTGGGCATACATGTAGTATGTTTCTTGTCCCTTTCGAAAGCATTTTCCCTCAATTTCTTCACGGGGAAAAAGTTGCAGTCTCCTTGGCCAACACACTTTCTTTTGTCCTCATAGCCAGTTAATACATATAGGTGTATAGAAAACGGAATTAGTTTACAAGAACCTGTTTGATAAAACTGGAAAATGCTTTTGGAATGCACGTCATCATGAAACCGCAGAGTCAAACAATATTTTATTTTCGACTTCGAGTGGTTTATTTCCATTTGCTCACAACGAACATGAATGAAAATTTGAAGAAAAAAAATCATTAATCAACGTTTTAAAGTATATTTGTTCTATTGTATTTAGATGTAGATTTATTCAAATCATTTGAATGAATTCAGGAAAGTCACATGTATATTTTCTCGCTTTTCAGTACACTTTAAAACGCATAATTTACATACATAGGTAAAACCGCATACCTAACAGAGTTATCGTTCCTTATCCGCTAGGGTTCCCGTGAGAAATACTCTTCCGGCCAGGACGATAGCAATAAACCGTGGCTATTTATAGCCACCGTCTAAAAAGGTCAATATTTGATATGAAATATTATCAAAGTTGGTGTAGGAAGTATAGTAAAATAAGTATTTTTTCAAAATTATTCACCAAATTAAGGCAATATTTGATAAATTGAAATAAAAATACGTAATTTAGTATAGAGTAAGACAGTACAAATTATGAAATATTTTAAGATGGCTGTAAAAATTTTCTTATGCATAAGAGGTCTATTTTTAACGTATTAGTGGCAAAATTTATAGAAACAAAAAAAATATTGATTTAAGCGCCACGTCGGAATAATGTTCGATTTTTAAAAACAAAACTGATGTGCATAATTGATTAGGTGTCATGGACGAGACGGAAATATTGGGATAATGTGATTTTAATTTTTTTTCTGCTCGTTCAGCATTGAAACGTATACCACAAACATGCATGTTATTGACACAGGAGCTGGAAATTAATTGACAGGTCACGACCACAATGAAATATCTCTATAAATTTCATAAAGGTACAAAAATCAATTTATATGTTTGAGACACATTTTTTGTATTGTTTTTGTACTCTTTAAACTTGATATGTTAGTTAAAAACGAACAGATATACAGACGTAGCTTCAGGGAGAGAGGAGTAATTTCTCCCTTCGTTTTTTTTTCATTAAAGGATTTATAAAACATCTTTTTATTCATAAAAACCCCCAATGAAGGCAGACGTAAAGTTTTAGACACATACGCACAAATTTATGGTGTTGGGCGTCCTCGCGAGACTATTTCTTTCTAAAGGATGGGAAAAATATACGGATGTTTTATGATGACACACACTGTAAATAACAGCCGTGACGGATCGGGCTGAGAGTCTTTGTCTTATGTCATTTCCACTGGGCGTAATTAAGTTTTAAAAATAGAAAACAAAAACACAGCAAAACGTCTTTGTTAGTGGATGTATCTTATTACGAGGATCACGACATTTTAGACTTCTTCTGTCTTGGGGAAAAAAAATTCAAAAGATGACTTGAAATTTATCAGCCGATCAGTTTCATATTTATGAAAAAAGAAAAGACAATTGAGAACATTATTTGTAGATATATGTATTGCTTTATCATATAATGACTTTGGCATTATATAAAACTAACCCCTAGATATTTCTGTTCAGAAAAAAATGATTCCCGTTCATACTAATCTAAAAATGTTCCTTCGTATTGATAATGTGTTTTTAGGAGTCATCTCATCGTTGTGTTTTTAGGAGTCATCTCATCGTTGTTGTAACCATAACTCTTTTCATATCTAAAATAAAAAACAATTCGAATGCAAGGGCTTGGTCCTCATAAGTGTGTATGTTACATGTACATGCATAATTCATTATTATTTCTGATACCACCGTCAATAAAAAATAAAAATATGATCAAAGTACATTTGACCTTTTTAGAGTAAGTTTGATAAATGATGCCTCTTTCATATTTTATGGACAACATAATTCATAAAATGCTAATCAGCTCTATGGGTAAGTTTCGATAAAACCGTTGACCTGCAAATAATCAGAGCTGTTTGTGTAATTTTAATAATTACTGTACATTGATTTTACTGAAGCATTAAACACTTTCATAATATATTAATTTTTTTATAATTAAGCTATTTACATTTGGGCGGGATATTGACAATCCGTCTAAATCACTTGCCTGGAGACTGGTACGTTTGTAGCTTTATTTCCGTGTCTGAATCTGAAAGATAAACTGTCAAATATCTAAATGGTTTAATTTTCAATTTCCGTCGGTAATGATTTATTCTCCGAGAAAAAGACTAAGAGAAGAGGAGTTATTAAACGGCCATTATATGTTTTGAATCTTAACGTTGTAAGCTTTACATACATGCAAAGTAAAACATTGAAGACAAGAAAAACCATACAAAGAATATATCTCACAATAATAATTTTCTATGGGTTTTTCCCATACCATGGCAAAGTGAATGCAAGGAACGTGCACTTCATCCCCGTGAGAGAAATCCGTTTTTCAATATATTGTCAGTTAAACGGACCGAGAAAAACAAGAAATCATTTCACGAATTATTTTGTAAAACATGTCACACAAACACATCTAAAACCTCTGATAGCCTGCATGGTGATATATTTGACCAAAGGGCAAGGTCATTACACAGTGTCATTTCATGTACTGAATACTCTAAAGCAGAGAAAGTACATTTGCATCATTATACATAACACAGGCAAAAATATCGTAATTCGTAATGTGTGCATGCCATGTTCAGCTCACAAATCACCATTAGTGTTAATCTCAGGTCATTGAATTAAATATGACTGCTGACTATCGTTGTAAGCACGCCGTGCGATAATCCGACGACTTGCTGACGTTACAATGATGTATACTGAAATAAAACGTGCAAGACATACTTGTATGCACTGACCTGAATAGGTAATTCTGACTGCATATCTCGCAGGCTTCAGGTAATGCCTCCGAGTGCTGCAGATTTACATGTACAAACATGTACAATTACATTTTGACAATGTATGGCTGTTAGCCCGAAAATCAATTATTTTGTTTTAGTTATTATATTAAAACCAATAACGTTGAAAATCATATTTTAAATTGATTTCTACAAATGAAAGACGCACAAAGTTTGGGTGGTATTTCTAAGAGTGTAGGTGTTTTACTCGAGTAATCAAATAGAAAAAAATATAAACAATCAAAATTTAACATTATTTAAGATACGTAGTATTCTCTGTAGAAAATTATACATAATTATTTGAAATAATCTGAAAAAGATTTTATATTAATGAAGGATATATAACAATTATATAGATAAACACAGATATTATTTATTGCCTCAACTTTACCAAGTCCTTGACAAATGATAATTTTTTTTGGCGCTCTCTCTCTCTCTCTCTCTAGATCCTCAGGCGCATAAATTATATAAGTATAGAGAATATATATATATAAAACATCAGTTATTTGTTATCCCGTGATAGCTCAGTTGGTAGAGCGGAGGACTGTAGTATGCATTATTGATATCCTTAGGTCGGTGGTTCAAATCCGCCTCGCGGGATTTATTTTTTAATTCTATATAATGATATAAATATCATTCTATTATCTAGCTTGGATGGGCATTTTTTAAATTTTTGGCGCATTTACTATGATTTTTAAAAACCCAGTTATAATGAATTTGGTTAATATGTTTTGACCCTGTCCTTCAATGAATAAAAATGAATCGAATGTGCGGGGCCAAATACAATAGAGGATATGTAAATAGAAAGGTTAAACAGATCAGACAATACTCGTTTACATATCACGTGACACTAGTTATCACCAAAATCTCCCTAGTTGAGGGAAATATTAGCGATCAGAAATAGCCGTTGAAAATAAAACTTACAAATAATATATTTGCATAAATAAAAGATAATGCAATACAGTCTCATCGAACACGCTTAACAAAATGTTTGTCACGCGACACGCATGGTTCACATTAGTGCTTAACAGAGTTCACCCCAGGTATACAATATCAGCATATATTTGGAAACGCCATCTTGACTTTGGTATCTTTTTAAAAGTTACATAAAACACAGTCAGGTGCATTTTTCTCCTCTCACATTTAGATAGATTTTGATTATTTAATATGGCCAAGTGCAATTTACCCGTTGTTTTCAAGATGTAAGATTGGTAGCGGACGACAAACAACAATAGGTTACCCGAGTGACTCAATTATGTAAACCTACAAAAATACAAGTTTACCATACAGCCATATTTTCCACCTTCCCCCAATAAAATCTCAACCCCTGCCTCATAAACAGTTAATTCACAATTTTAAGAACAGGACATTCTGTATATCAAACGACTGTAATATAGACGAAAATATAATGAATTTCATACCTTTACACTATTTGGCGATATTGCCTAAACCCAAATGTCCTGTAGTGGTGTACGAGTGAATTTAGGTACGAATGGATATGTCACCGTGTGAGTGCGTGTTTACTGAATAATTTACAGTCTCCGGGTTGTGCACTTCCTTTCCTTTGTGATTGGTTGAAAATACATGATGTGAAAATTTACATTTATTTCATTGGTTAAAATATGGTCGGCGCAATTTTCTGATGATTTTTATTACGTACGACTTAACAAATCTCGAAGATTTCAAATCTTAAAAAGTGAGAAAACGAAAAAGCAATGCAAATTGCAATGAATGAAATTCAGCCTTTGGTTTTCAGGTCCAACTAGTTGAAAATAACATTCTATAATATCTATTGAAATTATTTGTTTTTCTTTTAGAATTGTTTATTCAAATATTTATACAAAAATGTAAAAAACAAATTGATGCGGTATGCCTAAAATCGGTAAAGTTATTTGCACCTTATATAGATAGATAAATAAAGTGGTATAACTTTGATTTTATCAAAATAATACGAGTCTACGACCGTACCTAAGATCTCTTTCACCCTATAGTCGATCTCAACTTACAAGCTCGGGTACCCAGTTCTCAATTTTAGACACGCAGGCTTACACGACACATGACACAAAAATGTTTGGATAAATCCACTCGCCATGCTATGTAGAAGAAGGTGACATTTATATAAAAAAGAGTTTAACTGTCTTTGATAACTAAGTGCCGTTAAAGGTTTGTTATTTAAAAAAAAGCTAAACTTGTAGATTGTGTTGTTGCGTGGACCCTGAGGTCCACGCAGAAAATATTTAAGCGAGGTTAAACCGGATGCTATGGGGAAAATTCAGCCTGCGCATGAACTAGCCTGGTTCCTGTGTGTAATGGGTAGCTCAGGGAACCAGGCTAGCACTCATTTATCTGAATCGGGATCGGGATTCCGTGCCATATGAGCACATAAGTTCAAAGGCGCTGTAATTGTAAAGATGTCGGTAAACAGCACAGAAACAAAGTATTCCTTTTAAAGAAATGATTGGCATGTGATATGAACTATCAGTATTATGAAATAAGTTAATATTATGCCGAAACTACAACATGCATCAAATAGCATAATTTGCAATGTTTTGTTGTTTTCCGAATACACATGCAACTTAACTTTACTTTTATAGTAGGCGAGGCTAGAGAACTTCCCGATTAATTTTTTTTACGTATTTAAGTATGATTGAATAATTATGTCACTGTATAAAAGTTAAAATCTCAAGAAAAATGCATCAAAATATGAAATTTTTAATTTACACAATGCTGTCGCTGCATAGTTAACAAAGTAGTGCTAATCGTTATGTGTGCGCAAATAGTAGAATTCACCGAATGCCTGATACTATACATGCAAACTTCATTCATAGATAGATCATAAGAAGATATCTGTGAGCCAATTCTCACTAGAGATACCCCAGCTCTGATGTGAATATGCAAAATAAGCAAAGTCGACTTTTAACAGAAAGCTGACATCCGATTGGTACAGAAATATATCCCACGATATGGCATGCCTATACAAATACTGTGTAAAAATTTCAAGCATTTGCCATAAATAGTTGCTGAGAATTTATTTGACAAAAATTTGTTTGAAAATTTTGGCTAAAATAAACAAAGTACTCATTTAACAGGAAGTTGACGTCCGATTAGTACAAAAATATATCCCACGATATGGCATGCCTTAATAAACACTGTGTAAAAATTTCAAGCATCTGCGATAAATAGCTGCTGAGAATTCTTTGACAAAAATTTGTTTGAAAATTTTGGCTAAAAAAACCCAGTCATTTTTTAACAGGAAGTTGACGTCCAATTGATACGAAAATATATCCCACAATATGGCATGCCAAACAAATAGTGTGTCAAAATTTCAAGCATCTGCGATAAAAAGTTGCTGAGAAATCTTTGACGGAAATTTGTTTGAAAATTTTGGCTAAAAATAAACAAAGTACTCATTAAACAGGAAGTTGACGTCTGATTGGTACAAAAATACATCCCACGATAAAGCATGCCTATACAAATACTGTGTAGAAATTTCCAGCATCTGCGATAAACAGTTGCTGAGAATTCTTTGACAAAAACTTGTTTGAAAATTTTTGCTAAAAATAAACAGTCGTCATTTAACAGGAAGTTGACGTCTGATTGGTACAAAAATATATCCCACGATATGGCATGCCTATACAAATACTGTGTAAAAATTTCAAGCATCTGCGATAAATAGTTGCTGAGATAAATGCGACAGAAATTTTTGTTACGGACTGACAGACAGACACACAAGGGTAAAACAGTATACCCCCTCTCCTTCGGAGCGGGGGTATAATTATTTTAGAAGTATGAACCCTTTAAATTCTGAGATAAAAAGTCAGGGTTATACATACATGTATACGTAATACAACGTACAAAATTAGTGGTTAAAAGCAGAGGGCTAGAGTCGGTGGAATCTAATAATCTTAAGGCTTTCACGTTTTCGTTGGAAACACATGCAAATGGTCCACGTATTGTAGTCCTTTTTTAAAGGACAGCAACTTTTCGTCTGATAGTTTGAGTTTGAGAGCGTAGATGGACGGAGCTGCAGGGTGCATGTAAGTGTAAACTCACTGTCAACGATTTACCATTTGTTTTATCATTAAACCAATTCGTACGACCTATTTATACTTTACTGGCGCTGCGAACATTCCGAATTTCTGCAGAGGGTAAACATTAATATAGAAGTTTGTTGATGATTTCTTTGGCGGGAATTGTCTATTTAGTAATGCTACGTACATTTCTTACATATTCTCTCGGTAATTGATGAAAGAAATAGGAATCATTTGTTCATAACTGAGCGAATACTAGTGTTAAAGCACTGATTTTTGCTGAAGTTCATGCTGTTCAATGCATTTTCGCTATGTTGATGAAAAAAAACCACGGTGATGCTAATCACCGGAAGTTGAGCCGAGCTCATGGTCACTAAATGTTTAGTAGCTTAAGCTTCTCCACGATATGTCTTTGATACGTAATATCATAAAAAACATCTATTGATACTAGTACGTGAAACAAGATATAAAAACTATTATTTAAAGAACATTTGAGTATTATTCAGAATATAATTTGTTTTTATTTACCCCCCCCCCCCCCCGGTATTAAAGAAAAATGGCTAAGAAAGCTTTCAAGCTCAACATACTTGTGGTTATATAGATCTCAGAGTCCTACCAGGTGTTGGTCAGGTCATAGCTGACCGTATATGGAAATTGAGAATTGACTTAGAAACATTTGCAGGTATACCTAAACTTAGGGTGTTTGTAAAACGTGGAACGGAAAACGGAACGGAAAGCAGAACGGAACCAAAAATATCATATCACGTTTATCGCTGTAAAAGGGTTTAGACTGGCCATAAACGATTTACTTTGTATCATTTAGTCATATCTAATGAATGATTATCAATATGTTGCTGCCTAATTGATATTCTTATGAATGTCTTTCAAATATAGCATTGTAGTTGAGTATGAGACGGAAAAAATCAAATGTATACGAATTGTGAAACATTTTCTTATATATGGTATTGCTGGCATATCAGCATAACGTACGCAGTTAGTGAAAGCGATTCATGTGTTTTTTGAGAAATTTTATATTTCAAATATGATGTATATACTTCCTTCAAATATTCCTCCTGAATATTCGGTGTTCTATACCTTAAATCATACAGACGATACAGTATCATTGAGATGAATAAAACCCCGTACGACTGACGACATTTAAAATTAAAATACATTAATCAGAGACATAAATAATGTGTTATCTATGTCTCTGATTAAACTTTAAAATACCAGGTACTTAGTGAAACTTATTTTAAGCAATGCAATTTTGTTTAGTTTGCATTACTTGGCAATAGTTCATTCCTGCAGCTATATAAATATAATCCGAATAGAGAGCTCTAGACGTTGCCTGGTCTGATTTTCCGATTATAAATTAGGACTATAGTCTGTCGATCCCAAAATATTCATTCAGCACTTGTGGACGATTAAAAAAAAATACACATACCTGTAAAATATGCAAATGAAATAAATGTTGAAATGCAAAATCCCGTAGACTTCTTTATTTTCAGCCGTGTATTAAAACCAGTTGGTGAGCTAGAGAGGACGTTTTAAAGAAAGAATGAGAATTTTTAATGCTTCTGAAAGAGAATCGCTTGAACCCTGATGTATTTATAAATATCGAGCTATTCTGCAAAACGTGAATCGAGGATATTTTGGGACAGAATATAGTGGACAATGCATGTACTTTTAATTTTGAGGAAATAATGATTCTTGATTAAATAATTTAATATTGCTAATCTTTCAAAAAAATTCAAAAATTGCATAATGTATATCGTTTTTAGCATGATTAACACATCTTTGAAGTAAATAACATTAGATAAGATTTTCTGTTTTCCGTTCCGTTCCGTTTTCCGTTCCGCGTTTTAGCAACACCCCTAAACTTAGGATCACTCCAGAATTAATTGCATGTATAGATTTTCTTCCATCATTGTGCATAGATCATAGTTATGCAAAACCAACAAGTGATGGTATGGAAGAATATTTCAGAGTTTCAGGATCAAGAAGATCATGGTGATGTAAACATTGAATACCAGAATGACTGCACAGCAACGCCATCTACTCTTCCTTAACACACAGCAACCCCTTTGTCGGTACCTAGGAGAACCCCCTTATCAGGTGAATGTAGTGGTGCATACCACGCATACAATAATGAAAAAAAAACCTCCTACCCAAAAACTCTCTATACCTAACAGTATTCGACCATCTGCTAGCCTAGCTACTTGCAGATCAGGTGAGCAGGAAAAGTCTCTGTACAACATTGAAGTGCAACGTCCAATTCCAGACCACGTCCGGTTCCAGTCACCTGCAACACAGCGACGTACTTTACCTTCGCCTCCTCCGTCGCCAACATTTGCAAGACGCAATTTGCAAGCATACAAACCTTCAAGGCAAAGGCAACGAGAACACAAGAAGCCTGTTTTCCGTCCAAAAACATTGAGATATGATGGTTCATCAAACTGGGGAGCTTTCTTTGTCAAGTTTACCAAGTATACGGATGCATCGCATTGGACAACGGCAGAACGTCAAGATCAATTGCGCTGGTATATAGACGGGAAAGCGAGTGATTTGCACAAATATAATCAACAGGAATCAGGATATAGACTACTTTGATCTTGTCCGTAAAATGGAAAAACGCTTTAACTTTGTCAATCTGCTCGAGACTCTTCAGGTACAGTTCATTGGATCCCATCAAAACGTTGGAGAAAATTTGGAAGATTGGGCGGATAGATTACTTTTCCTGGCTACCAAAGCATTTTGTGATCTTCCGGAGAATCACGCATACTCACAGGCAAACTGTGTCAAGGATGTTGTGACTAGGAAGCTGGACAGCATACAGCTATGTCACGACCACAGACTATTGAGGAAGATATAGACAAAATAAAATGGTATCAGCACACTAAGATTGCTATATTTGGAAAGTCAGTCAGACAGAGAACACATTTCTCGGATTCAGACGAGGAAGAACCCGATAGGGCAATAAACGCTGTCACACAGACAACTAGTGGCTATTGGTTTGTTGGTTTTTTTTTGGTTTTTTGGTTTTTTTTTTACAAAAACCCACCATATCTCCCGTTCTCCCCAAGGTTTGTAATATGGGGCAAATTTAATAAGTGAAAAAGAAAGATGTCAGCTATATGTTATATATCATCCATATAGGATACAGGTCATTATTGTAAGGAATATTTGCATGATAACTGACCCCGAGATCCAAATAGGTCAAGGTCAAAAAGTTGGGTTTGGTTTAATTTTTCGCTAGATCATCAAACAATGTTTTAAGTTTAATTGGTCCAATTTTACAAATGACATTGATGAGGTAGTACCACTTGGTAGAAAGAAACAAGAAGCACCAAAAGAAATGTATGTTGTATTATGTAACTTATTTGAAGAAAATCAGGAGCTGACATATGACTTCTGCCACAGTTGCATAGATATCTCTTTCACAGAAGAAGATTTATCCATTGTGACTGAAACGTGTGCAGAGCAATGCCTACACGTATGCAGAGCAACCTGTGATAGAGATTTTACAGAGATTGAATATACAGCCGAAGAGCTAAAAGGAATTCAGACACAAGATCCTGACCTTTGATTAATTCTGCCTTACTTGAGATCAAATAAAGTTCCTTTAGAAGATGGCATTTTCATTAGCAGTCAAGCCGCTAAAAATATAGGGAAAATAAAGAAATGTTTTTCCTCGACACAGCTGGAATTTTGCGAAATATCCCAAAGAATGAAAACCCATCCAGACTAGATGTACCCAAGAATTTGGTTGATGAAGTATTAAGTTTATGTCATAACATTCCGGCAATGGGACACCAAGGAGTTGTCAGAACTTATTTACGTGTCAAAAATTCTACTAGAACAGTATCAGCCAGGCAACAAAACACTTTGTCAGAACTTGTGATGTATGCAGCAAATTCAAGAACGCTAAAGGAAAGCTAGATGCCCGATGTCCAAGATGGAAAGAGTTCATCTAGACTTTTTGGGTCCACTACCAGAATCAACATCAGGAAACACTAATATACTTGTAATGGTGGATCAATTCACCAAGTGGGTGGAATGTAAGCCCCTATTAAGCCAAACAGCCGAAGTGACGGCAAGAGCAGCGGTGAATGATTTTTTTTGCACGTTTTGGTTTCCCGTTATGTGAAGTGCTCCAAATTAACAAAAGTCGCACAAACCCATACAGACCTTCTGCCAACGGACAGGTTGAGAGATTCAACAGAACCATCATGGATGCGGTACGATATTTCATTGGTAAATCACAGGACAATTGGGATGAACACTTGCCGCAGCTTGCTGATGCTATCAGATCATCTGTCAACAGAAATACAGGTTTCACACCAAACAAGCTCATGCTTGGACGTGAAGTTACCCTACCAGCAGATTTAGTATTTTGACCAACGAATAAAGATGAAGATAAAAGTATTGATGATTATGTCACTAGACTCCAAAAATCTATTCGCTTATCACTTGAGGTAGCCAGAAATGTTTTGAAGACTTCCCAAGCTCATGCAAAGAGATATTATGATGTTAAGCTTTACACAAGAGCATACAAAGTAGGAGATCTTGTATATGTCTTGGATACAGCAAAGGTGAAAGAACGGTGCAAGAAGTTTTACTCGCCTAGGAAAGGACCTGGAATCATCGTGCAGAAGATCTCACCATACTCTATAAAATTAAACTTCAAAAAATGGTTTTAACAACTACTCATGATCGATTGAAACACTGTAATGATAGACGAATACCAGCTAAGCTGCGTCGTTGTAGTCAGCGTTTTCAGGATGGCGAAAACGTACTGAAAAACGCAACTAATGATCTTTTTTGCATTTGTAAAAAACCAGATGACGGAAGCCTGATGATCCAGTGTGATACATGCGACAACTGGTATCATGAAATTGTGTTGGAATTACAAAAGATGTGGCAGACACCTTGAGGACCTATATGCGTCCAAGATGTCAGATCTCGTAGTAATTAAGTAATGTTGTCATTTTATATTTCAGTCCTTTTCAGTATGGATACAAGAGATCTAGAGACTAATGAGTGGAGATTAATAGACAGCACACAGAGTTCATCAGACTTTTTAACGGATGATGAGTCGGTCAGTTTTAGCTATACAGATAATGAGACGTCCAGCTCTAGCTCTGAGGAAAGCACGGACTCGGAGTGTCGCCGCGCAATACTTGTTGCCATGGAGAATCCTTGTAGCCCTGGTTGCTGGTATGTCCTTAAAGATGAGGACGGACTTTTTATCGTTAATAATAGAGGATTTGTACAAATTATAGGACAGGTTGAGGCCTACCACTAGGAGTTTCCGCAAAGTCGCGTAGTCCCCTCGACAGAAACCGTCCTCGTCATTCCGGAGAGATCAAAGCCAGAAGTGTGGAAAGTTATCGATGAATGTGGTGAAGATGATGACACCCAGTGACAGCGAGGACACTGATCGATTGTTGAATTTAGTAAATGTTTAAATGTGCATGTATTTTGGTAGCTATACTCTCAAAGAATGCATAATATAGATGTTGTTCACATACAGGTAGTGAATTATTATTTTACTTTCAGCACAGATGTATATTGATGCATAGTTACATATTTGTATGTTTACTAACTGTAACTAATTGTATTTGTATGTTTTATGCATGAGTATTTGCAGAAGAGTTAAATGTGTATATATATATACATATATAATTATATATATATATATATATATATATATATATATATATATATATATATATATATATATATATAATAGTAGCGTGCATAATATGATAACTATTTACTTGCCATTACTGTGTTTACAGATTTTGTCATTTCATTTTATTTTACATACGTAGTGAGTATGGTGTGTCAGTGTTTTGTACATGTTACCATTTCACTAAGTCATTCCAATCTAGTCAAATAATGTTTTGTATACTTATATCATTCCAGAACCATACTTCTATTTATGACCATTTATTAATAATTGTCAGTCAACCATGTCCATTTTGAAGATACATCTCGCATAATATTTAAGATTAGTGTTCATTTATAAATACATCCATGGTACAGGGGTACCGCCGTTTTTTCAAAAGGGAGGGGAGTGTAGTGGTGTACGGGTGAGTTTAGGTACGAATGGATATTTTACCGTGTGCCCATAGAGAGAGTGTGTTGTCGTCTGATAGCTTGAGTTTGAGGGCTAGATAGACGGAGCTGCAGTATACATGTAACATTTTATGGTGAACTCATTGTCAACGATTTACCATTTGTTTTATATACTAATTCGTATGATCTATTTATAAATTAGTTCTGAACCCGAGGGGTCATTATATATACAATTTAAGTAGAGGGCCTCAGGTACATGTACCCATTTCATAACCATGCATTCAGCATATCTCCGTTTGCTGTGGGTGTAGATAGATTTTCTAAGAATACCAGTATATACATTTTCAGTATTATATATGGCCACATTGGCCCCGCCCAAGGACATGAACCCCTGACCCAAGGTTTTATGAATTTCACCGATTCCTGCATTCAGGTTAGAGGAAAACCTTTTCTCTAAGATTTAATACACTTTCCCTTAATGCCATATTGATATCCTATACATTCAGTTTATCTCAAATATATATTAGAGTACAGAAAAAAAATTTTCTAAGATGAAATACATTTTCACGATATGGCCATATTGGCCCCATCCTAGTGTCTTTATCCCTTATCCAGGGAATAATAATGATAAACTAGAGCAGAGCTCGTGGCAAAGCCACGAGTAGGTCTTCCGTTGTTGCTGCGGGTTGAAAATATATGTGATATGGTGTCAAAATATTATAATGAGTAAACTATCAGTTCTGCTTTTGTTATAAAAACGTGTTGTGATTGAAAGCCTGTATATAAAACGTGTTTTGAAAAAGAAAGGAAGAAAATGTTTTACGAAACTATTTGTCGAACACAGTTTGTGTAATCGTTTCAAAAATTCTTTAAATATTGAGATGTTTAATGGCGAGTTAAATTTTCAAAGGGTAGCAAGCATTGTTTCAAACAGTATGTACTCATGATTCATATCAGGAATTGTATTTTTTTTTAAAAACCGAACCCGCCTACAAAACATCTAACCTTTTCTATGGGATAACTTCTTTATTTATTTAAATCTTTCTACATTTTTGAAGACAATGTGCAAGTTTAGAATTATAACGTGCTGATAAAATTTAGTAATTAGTCAAAATTGATGGCTACTCTGAACTTTTCTACAGGGAAATGTGTGTCGTCTGATATTATTTAATGATACGAGTAGACTTAGACATTCAAAATAATATATAATCAGCTAAAAAAAGATCAGCGGGAGAATTTATGCAAAGCGAGCATCTAAATTTTACACCAGATGGTGCTGTTTCATAGAGAAACCGCTATGTAACGTGAATTAAATAACCTTATTTACAGAAATGAATATTACTTCTCTCGACAATGTAATAATATTCAAAATCCTTCTTTAGTCAGTGGGTTGACTAATTAAATTGAAAAAAAAAATCAATTGCGCTTGCGTAAATTGGAATTCTGGAAAGGAATTAGACAGTCCGTGTTAGAGAAATTCGAAGAAGTTATGAAACTGGTCAGTTTCTAGATCAAACTGCGCATTGATGTATTAAAGGACTATCATGGGTATCGTCTGTACCCACGGTCCGGAATCCGTATGTGCAGTCATACATTGTATGTACATCGATACACCTTTACCTCCCCACCTACAGCCATACAAATCAGGGTGCAACCTTCATATACACATGCATAGTGTTATAGTTCTGGAAATTATTTATCTTGTATCTTAATATATTGGGTATTCATTGTTCAGCTAAAATTAGTATTCCACTGCTGCAGCTAACCTTGTACGTAAATTAAGTTGCATTACAACCTCATAATAAACAACTTCAATTAAAAGTTGTTTTTTTTAATCAATTTTCAATCAATTAGAAATAAATAAAATCCCCAATAACGCACATCTATCTCACTTAAGTGTAACTTTGAGAAGCGCATATATTTTTGGGAGGCAGATATGTCGCTATAGTCTGCAAGTCAAGTGAATTATCATGGTCTTTCAAATCTGTCGACACTTGCAGTACTTTGATGATTTCTATGGCGATCGACTGCATTGCATAATGTAGTCGTATTTTCCCAAGAACACAGTTTCCTTTGACTTCAAACTTTTAATTATAATACATTATGAATTATTCTGTTCATAACTATAGAAGTTTAGCGTGTTTAACAGGTTTATCTATTAGCTACATTCTCAGGTTACGATTTCACATCTTCAATGTGAAGATGATTGACTTCGAATATTAGTCTTATTGTTTATAAAAGCACCCTTTCAACTGTTACTCAATTACATATGTTCTGAGAAGAGACACAAGATTTTCGGTCGCACATGGCGATTGAATTAACACAGACTGACCGAATAAACAAACGGGTGGGAAAATGAAACACGTTGAGGAGAAAATGTTACACATAAGAAAAAGTCACCAAAAATGATTTTCGACGGATCTGGATATCTATTCGCCAATTTAAAAAAAAATCCAGCGCAAGGACTTGTCAGCGGGGCGGGAGGAGGGAGGGTGGGGGGGGGACGCAGCAATGAGTTCGCTTCCATACTGAAACGAACAACCATGTAGAAAAAACTACTGCGTGATTAATATGTGAACGATAGAAACCAATCTGTAGTTGTTTAAAACTCATGTGAATATTCTTTAAAATAATCATCAAATGCCTCAATTCAGGACAATTCAGGACATTCTTTTATCGTGCTAGCAGCTACTGCAAACATGTAACATGGAACTTTGATTATAATTTGATTTGATTTTCAAACTACCTTGTACGCTATCGTATAATCAAATCAATGCTTAATCAACTGTACAATTCAAATAAATTTATCTTTTCATTTTAAACCTATATAATAGTTGAAAACATAATAAAATATAGTTATGTCCGTGCAAAATATGAAACATGAACGCGTGATAAGGTACATGTAAAAGAACACGAGCCGACCGCGGATCATTTGTCCACTCGCGCTAGATTTCCTCGGCCATGTGCAAGGGATGATCATCATTTAATATTTGTGGGGGGGGGGGGGGGTAAATTTTTTTAGATATACAAACCAACCATTAATTTATGTCTGACGATGTTTCCGATTTGGAGTAATATCGTTCATTAATATTCACTTACACTCAAATTTTTAATAAAATAAATACAAGATGGACAAACTTTTATAACATAAATTTAAAACAGTTCTTGTATTTACAGCATTATAAACTCAAACATGTTCATATTCATCTAAGTGTGCGAAACTTGTGTAATAGATAACCGCTTACCGCTAGGTAGTGCAGCCGCGGCTGATCTCTTCGGCCGTGGATGAAGGAAAGATTACGTAAAGGTACAACGCACAGACACGCACAGCTCTTAACCCAGGAAGATTTGAAAAGTTTGCAGTATAATGACCATATTCTCTCAAATAGAAGTTCTTTATTTTAAACTTGAAACCCACAATTGATCTATGTCTGATATTGCTTTAGAATATGAGAATGACATTGATTTTATTAATTAACTGAACGATTTCTTAATCGACACCTAATCGTTTAGTCCATAAACTTTTAGGTGTAATCAAAACTAAAACAATTCTTGAGTTTGCGGCTAAATAAACTCATATTTGAGAGACGCAACTCTCATGTATTAGATAACCGCTGACCGCTAGGTAGCACAGTCGCGACCATGGTGACCGATTTTCTCGGCCGCGGGCGAGGGAGAGTTTCGTAAACTTGGCCAGATTGCCTCGAGAACTGGTCAACATGTATTACTTTTTACCCTCATATTATGCAATACCCGAACACAAAAACAGTTTTATGAGATCAATAAAGTCACAAATAACATTTTTTGCAGCGACGCCCATATCGAAAAATTTACCGTTTTAGAGTTATGAGGCAAAGACTTTTAAGGGATCTAGACCCCTCATTTTAGGGGCTAGTCCCTTTTTTATGGTATCAAATGAAAGCTCGTAATATACTGCACAACTTTTGTTCTATATGTGACTAGACAAAATTTAAAACTAAAAAGTTATTGAGCAAAGATGTAAGCAAAATTTAACATTTTTTGAAACATAAATTTCGATGTAATTTTTTAAGAAGTAAACGTGGGTAAATCAAACATGTAAAACTAGGAGGACAACGTTCAAGATGTCTACTTTAAAGATTTGTAAATTAAAACTACTTGCTACGGATGAACTCGGAGCCTTTGCAGGTACACGAGACCCACTAAAAAAATTTTCAAAGGGGAATAACTCAAAACCGGAAGTAGCGATTTCACAATATTTTGTGCTATAGTAAGCTATTGTCATTTCCAATAAATCCTGAAAATTTGAATAAAATATAATGACAAAAAAGCGAGATATTACAGTTTAAAGAAACGTCTAGAAGAAAAAGAAGAAGAACTAGACACGATCTCGTTGCGAGCAACGAGGAGGTCTTCCGTTCGATTTTTAGAATGAAATATGACATCATCGACTTTGATTTTCGACAGCAAACATGTTATGGAAAAGGAGTGAAGTACTAATGCTTTATTGTATTGTTTTTGTATAAGTTCTCTTGCTTTTTTAACCTAATCTAGCTTTAATAAGTTTTACAAAATGGCTCTCATTACAGGGCTATAGATAAAAGATTTTAGAGCTCTTTGATCCCCTAATTTAAGGGGCAATTCCCTTTTTCTTGAATTCAAATGAAAGGACATTTAATTCTGAACACATTTTGTCAGCAAATGTTTAGAAAATTTTTGGCCCCTAAAAACCCTTAATTACGTAACACATGATAAAATCATTACATTGCTTGAATATATAACTATAAGATAAACAAATTTGCTTCTAGAACATTTCACAAAATATTTCTCAGTAAAGAGCTACAGATTAAAGACTTTAGAGCCCTTTGGTCCCCTTTTATTAGGGGCCAGCCCCTTTTTCTTGATATGGAATTAAAGGTCATTAAATTCTAAACAAATTTTGTTCAACACATGTTTAGTAATTCGTTACCGTTTTGGAGATAGATGAGAAAAAAGGTTTTAGGGGCCGGTCCCTTATCTCCTTTTAGGGGCCGTTTAACGAAATTTTGACGGTTGCAATTTGTTGAGAATATCATTTTGAACAACTTTTCTTTTATACTGCATTACAAAATATTTTACCTTTCTGAGATAAGGGTGATCAAATTTTTTGACTTTTGGCCACTAAAAACCCTTAATTACGTAACACATAATAAAATTATTACATTGCTTGAATACAGAACTATAAGATAAACACATTTGCTTCTATAATATTTCACAAAATATCTCTCAGTAAAGGGCTACAGATTAAAGATTTTAGAGTCCTTTGGTCCCCTAATTTGAGGGGCCAGCCCCTTTTTCTTGATTTCAAATAAAAGGTCATTTAATTCTACACAAATTTTGTTCAACAAGTGTTTAGAATTTCGTTACCGTTTTGGAGATAGATGAGAAAGAAGGTTTTAGGGGCCGGTCCCTTATCTTCTTTTAGGGGCCGTTCAACGAAATTTTGACGGTTGCAATTTGTTGAGAACATCATTTTGAACAACTTTTCTTTTATACTGCATTACAAAATATTTTTCCTTTCTGAGATATGGGTGATCAAATTTTTTGATTTTTGGCCCCTAAAAACCCTTTATTACGTAACACATGATAAAATCATTACATTGCTTGAATACAGAACTATAAGATAAACACATTTGCTTCTATAACATTTCACAAATTATCTCTCAGTAAAGGGCTACAGATTAAAGATTTTAGAGCCCTTTGGTCCCCTAATTTGAACGGCCAGACCCTTTTTCTTGATATTAAATGAAAGGTCATTTAATTCTACACAAATTTTGTTCAACAAGTGTTTAGAAGTTCGTTACCGTTTTGGAGATATATAAGAAAGAAGGTTTTAGGGGCCGGTCCCTTTTCTCCTTATAGGGGCCGTTTAACGAAATTTTGACGGTTGCATTTTGTTTGGAACATCATTTTAAACAACTTTTCTTCTGTACTGCATTACAAAATATTTTTCCTTTGTGAGATATGGGTGATCGAAATTTTGGACTTTTGGCCCCTAAAAACCCTTCATTACGTAACGCATGATAAAATCATTACATTGCTTGAATACATAACTGTGAGATAAACATATTTGCTTCTATAATCTATTACAAAATATCCCTCGGTGAAGAGCTATGGGTAAAAGACTTTAGAGCCTTCTAGGTCCCTAATTTTAGGGGCCAGCCCCTTTTTCCTGATATCAGCCGAAAGGTCTTGTAAATATAAGCCTTTTTTACATTACATGTTTTAATAAAATATTTTCCAGAAAAAAGATACAGAGAGAAAAGCACAAAAATTTACGACGCTTTTTTAATGTCAATTTTCGAGCCCTAGCGAGCTTTGGCGCCAGAAGTGCTAAACTTACAAAACAACAACCATGCAAAACTTCAATCTTTCCTTTACCAACCGTAGAAATTTGAGCTTAATATCTCTTATACTTTAGGAGAACGACAGAAGACAAAATACCCATATAAAAATCAGAAAAATCTCAATATCTCAAAAACGGATGTGACGTCATCAACACAAAATTTTTTTAATCAGGTTCAGACCAATATCTATCATATCTGAAATTTTCATTGAGATCGGTCGAGCCGTTTCTGAGAAATCGCGTGCACAAAAATAGGAAGAACTAGAGCAAAGCTCGTTGCAAAGCAACGAGTGGGTCTTCCGTTAATGTCGGAAGTAAAGCTGGAAGTTCCTTTCAGAAGCAGAGCTCTTAAACCAATAACAAGAGTAACTAAAATAAGAAAAAAAATGAAAAAAATCGAATTATTCCTGGTATGACTGAAAAAAACCCGAATGATTTTAAGTACGATTTAACAAAAACCTTGTTGATTTCAATAACGACTTAACAAAAAAAATACGAATTTGTTGAAGTACGACTGAACAATTATTTTTGGTACGAGTTAATTTTACTATAAACATTACGCTATTTATTAAACCAAGGATGCGGAAACAAAATTTCCGGAAAAATCAATTTTAAAACCCCGATATCTCTGTAATGCATCGTCTGATTTTAAAACGGGTGTCATTTTTTTAATTAAGCTTAATAAAAGCTGCTTTGTTGCTTTATAATAAATATCAAATTACTGGTCAGAAAAGAGTTATCATAAAAAGACTTAGTAGCCATTGTACCCCGTAATTTGTGGGGCCAGCCTCTTTTTCTTGATATCAAATAAAAGGTATCGCTAATATAAACATATTTTGTTCTACAAGTGTTCATGAATGGTAAACCGTTCTCGAGATATCTGTACAAATGTGTTTTAGGGGCCGACCCTTTAACCCCTTACCGGGGCCACTAGCAACAAAACTTTTGGTTTAATATTGTTCAGAACAATATTTCGACAACTTTTGTCCTACATTGCTTTTTAAAATATTTCTCCTTTTTCGGATATTAATTATCATCGTTTTGAGTTCTGGCCCTTTGAAACCCCTAATTACGTAATATATGACTTAGGTATGGTACTGTATAGATGAACAGCTGTACAATGAACATTTTTGCTTCTATAATTAATAACAAAATATTGTTCAGTAAAGAGTTATTGTAAAAAGACATTAGAGCCCTTTTGGCCCCTTATTTGAGAGACCAGCCCCTTTTTCATGATATAAAATTTAAGGTCTTGCAAATTTAAAGATATTTTGTTCAACAAGTGTTCATGAAATGTTAACCGTTTTTGAGATATCTGTACGAAAGTGTTTTAGGGGCCGACCCTTTAACTCCTAAATGGGGTCATAAACAAAAACATTAAAGGTAGCATATTGACAAGAACACCATTTCAAGCAACTTTTGTTCTACATTGCTTTTAAAAATATTTCTCCTTTTTCAGATAATAATGATCAAAGTTTTGAACTTCTGGCCCCTTGAAAACCCTAATTACGTAACATATGACTTAAGTATGATACTGTATAGATAAACAGCTGTACAATGAACATTTTTGCTTATATTATTAATAACAAATTATTGTTCAGTAAAGAGTTATTGTAAGAAGACTTTAGAGCCCCCTTGGCCCCTAATTTGAGGGATCAGCCCCTTTTTCTTGATATCAAAGGAAAGCTCGTGAAAATTGAAACAACTTTTGCATTACATGTTTTAACAAATTATGTGCACATCGAAAGATATTACAGAAAATGTGCAAAAATTTCGTGGACAAATTTGGTGCTAATTTTCAGGTTCAGGCGAGCTTCCAGGCCTTGAGCAATTTTCATAATTGGAAGCAGGGGGGTACATCTACAGACATTCATCTACAACCCCTGAAAATTTCAAGCTTCTATCTTGATTAGTTTCGGAGGAGATGCGTGGACAAAATGACCCTTTAAAATTTACAAAATCGTCTATATCTGAAACCGGAAGTGACGTCATCAGGCAAAAATTTAATAACATGTAGCGACGATGATGTTCTATCACTCCTAAAAATTTCGTGCAAATCGGTTGGGTAGTTTTTGAGAAATAACGCTCCAAAAAAGTCAGAAAAAGAAAAAAAAGAATAATAAGAATAAAGAAAAAGAAACCGTAGAATAACAAGAGGGTCTTCCGTTGGAAACGGAAGACCCTAAAAATAATAATGAAGAATTTCCAACAGAATCAGTACAAGGTCTTCCGTTGGAAACGGAAGACCTTAATGATAAAATTATGATTTGATCATATTTTAAAGTATATATTTATAAGATACATATACAAATGTTTATGACACAAGTTCTAACATCTTACGAGGCCTTCACCATTAGAATTCAAAAATTCTTCAAAACGTACAACTGTTTAAACATGATATGAATTTGCAATATCATAGCAAAATACCCAATATCTACGAGCATAGAAACATGATTGACATTTATTTCACCCAGTATCAAGAAGATAAAAAAATGGATGGATTATTAGTATTCATATAAAGGGTAATTCAATGAAAATGGTTCAGTTTGGTTTTGGCTTAGTTATTTCCAATGAGAACCGTCTCTCTCTCATTCTGTCTGTGTCGTTTGTCTGTAACCAGCATTTCTATCGCATTTTTCTCCGCAACTTTAAATTGCAGATGCTTGAAATTTTATCACACTGTTTGTTTAGGCATGCCATATTGTGGGATATATTTTTGTACCAATCGAACGCCAACTTCCTGTTAAATGACGACTTTGTTAATTTTTAGCCTAAATTTCAAACAAATTTTCGTCAAAGGTTTCTCAGCAACTATTAATTGCAGATGCTTGAAATTTTTTCACACTATTTGTTTAGGCATGCCAAACATTGGGATCAATTTTTGTACCAATCGGATGCCAGCTTCCGGTGAAATGCCGACTTTGCTTATTTTGCATATTCACATCAGAGCAGGGGTATAGACTGTTTCACGATAAATTCCACGCATGCGCATAACTACTTCCGCATGGCAACTGCTACGAGGTCACTATTCCTACTACGAAAGAACAAAAGTTCACACGCATAAAATAAAGTATTTTTAAGTGAAAGTGTGTTTGTTTTTTATTTTAAAGTAATCATTGTATCCAAATCCCATTTTTTATGAGAAAAAATACAAGGTATTACGCTATTTAAATTTAAGATTAAGAGTCGACTTCGCACTTCCGTGTTTATATACTTCATTGAAGATGGCTACCCGGGAGAATTCAAATGACCAAAAGAGGAAAAGAAGGGTGCACTGACTGATTTGCCCATTAAGTACCAGGCTACAACACTTGATGGCATTATTCCAGATATACCTGGTCATGAAAACCTCCCCCCATTGCAGTTAGCGTCTTATTCTGCCATCCCTCCTAATTCCCTGCCCAAGATCTCCTTTCAACAAATCTACCATCACATGATTTTACGACGTACAGTTGATGGGAAAGAAGTTAATAACTACAAGGGCTTGGACAGGGCTGTAAAACATTTTGAGGCAGGAGATATCTCTCAAATTGTAGCTGCCCATGTAAGCAAATATATCCCTGATTATAAAGTAAAATTTTTTTATTTTTCAAAGCATGGATTTACATGGATTATTTAAAATCATTTTTAAATATCAGTGTTATTCTACACTGCAACCACATACATTTAGTTCATAAATATTCATAACATTTTTTTTCCATAAGAGCATTTGCAAGCTTGCTCCACAAATTTTTAACATATTTTAATGTGTCAGTTTACACAAGTTAAATATATTGTTTATTTTTTACAAATATCTGACCCTTAAAGAGGATACAATAACAATTTTTAGGAAAGATGCGTGTATTATATATATATATATATATATATATATGATATATTGCCTATCTGATAATCATTTTATCAAATCATTTATTCTAGATTGATGATTCTGTTGAATACATCAGAGTATTTTGCCTTGCTTCAATGAAAAGGCAAAATACAAAGTGTATATTTGCATCGAGGACAAACAGAATGTGTGTTTTGCCTTCTGTGAATGCCCAATTGGTAGGAGTTTTTTACCATTCAGCTGTTCTCCCAGAAAATATTTAAATTCCATAAAAATATTTCATTTGATGCTTTCAAACCCTCTCAAATCATTCAAATCAAGCACCCTGTAAAATAGAGGCAATGCAGGAGTCTTGAGCATACTGGTGGATCATTTGAACAATGTGTATTTAATTTGATGAATAATTATTGGTTCAAGTATAACATTAATATTAATGAGATGAAAAAATATATAATTATATATCAATCAATAATTTATATTATCATTACAGATAAGCCCAATCTTGCAGACATATTGGTGACGTCCTATTCCATTTGCACCATCTCCATTTACATGATGTTTTGAAATCGGACAGTGCTACGTCGAAACAATGTATGTGGAAGGTGCCGAGACCAATCAAGATGGACCCTAAGCCCCTCAAGGAGTGGAGTTTAGCCAAACCAAAACTGCAAAAGAGTGGTGAGATTGAACACAGGACCACAGATGGAAGAAAGTTGGGTTTTGAATCGCGTCAGAGAAAGTGTAATATCTGCCACTCTCTTGAGCAGCTTAAATTGCTCAAGAGCATATTTCCCAATACTGGTCAGTTAACATACTCCAACATGATCTTGGTTCAAAATTTAATTTTGACTACATAATTAAGAAAAATACATTTATAACGACAACAGATAATTTCAATTCCCTGACATCTTATATGATGGACAATTTAAAAAAAAAACTTAAACTAAAACTCCTCTGAAAACATAACATAAATTTAATAAATGAATTCTTTTGAAAGGCATGGATCACTTGTGAAATATCCCGGATGAAAGCCCAGAGTTTGAATCTGAAGTGGAGGTAGAGTCAACAAAGGATCCGAGGGAAATGGCGATGAAAGCTCTGATCCTGTCTGATGAGAACTGTAAGAAATGTTTTGTATACATGTAAACATAGAGTCAAAAATGTAAAAGTAAAACTGAGAAGGATTATTCAGGTACTTTTTTGTACATAGTGCCCATGACAATATCAATCAATGAAAGCCTCAGCTCGTACATTGAGGACAGAGGGCATGCAGCCTGTGGAGAGACCTGCACAAGGGGAGAATAACTAGTTCCTTATTTGGCGCAGTTCTAAGCTCTGGAACAAATCCTGTCTCCTTAGTGAACCAGATAGTGAATGGTTCAAATTTTGACAGGTACATTTTCATAAAACTTACAGGTATAAAAATCTTTAACTAAGAAATACTATAACTTTATAATTCTGCTAAATAAAATCTCATACTAGGTACCAGACACTACCTCCACCAGCCCAGTGGGGAGTAGACAAGGAAGAGGAGGCTCTCAATGACTACCTAACACTGCAAAATGCTGTGACTGATTTAACAACGGAGGCATCTGGACTCACCATCTACCCAACCCATGCCTTTTTAGGAGCATCTAGTGATGGTTGGGTGCATGATAAATCCATGCCCGAGGTGAACAAAACAGGGGTTCTTGAGATGAAATGTCCATACTCGATCTCTGGAAAAATTATTACTGATAAAGAGGTAAAATAAATTGTGCAAGAGTCAACAACTTTTTTATCATATTCAAAGCAAATTTATTGAACAAGTTTGTAAACACTATCAGGTACATGAGCTAGCAGGACAAGCTGGGTTCTGCTTGGAAATTACCAATGAAGGGCCTAGACTAAAGAGAAGTCATAAATATTATGCCCAAATCCAAGGGGAAATGGCAATAATGGGATGTTCGTGGGGATATTTTGTTGTATGGACCGCTGCCAGCCAAAGCAACTGCTTTGTTGAAAGAATTAACTTTGATGTTGAATTTTGTTCTGCCATGTTGCCAAAAGTAGTTGAATTTTTTGTTAGTCACATTTTACCCTTTTACGCTAAACATTATTTTCTATTATGCTTTTAATCAAATTCATAAATGACTTAGTTTTTATTATAATGTTTATCAACACAAGCATAGGAAGTGTTTGACTATACATACCTTACTTTCAATCAAAAGTACATCAAGGTTTGTTATCCAACAGCAAACAGAAAACACCTGGGATGATAATGGCACTAAAGAAAGAGAAAGAACACCATCAAATATATGAAAATTTTTGACGCGGCAAATAGCTCTTTCCACATGAATTCTTAATTTAGCAATTTCTTGAATATTTAAAACTTCTTGAGTTGTAAACTGATTAGAAGAAGAACGAAAAGGTGGAATATTAAGAGTGCATCCCTTTTTCTCTAACATGTTTTTGATGGTAAAACCCTTGTCTGCCATCACTCCATCGCCCTCTTCCATGAGGTCTAATATACAGGTGCGCTCAATCATCCGTCGGTCTGAAACTCTTCCATCAAAGCCCTCTGAAACAAATGAAATCACACCAGAAGGAGTGATTCCAACAAGGAATTTTAAAGTAGTGTGATGCTTGTAATTTGAAAATGACTGATTCTGATTAACCAAACTGCTGGATCTTTGAATAAAGATTTCAGTACAATAAAGTATAACTCTTACATTAGGAAAAGATTTAAAACATGACGGCATGTTTCTCTGAATAACATCCCTTGATGGAAAGGGGTTCAGCTCCTTAAGTTCCTTGTAGAGTAGGCAAACCCAGGTGGTGAAGTAGTGAGAGAATGCACCCACGGACACACCAAACCGCTCTGTCATGTCCTGGACATACAATCCGACCTAAAATTATATTTTTTAAAGTTCTATGACATACAAGTCAGAGTCTATGGTTCCTGTAAATGAATATGACAGTACATGATAAATACAGTCTCATTGCCAGTAATTATGTGTTACCTTCAGTCTCATCATGATTGCTAAGAATTGGTCGATTGGATCAAGAGCCGTGCACCGCCTAGATCTAGTCCTCTCATCAGGGGTTGATGAACTTCCACGCCAGTATACCATCTTCTCGCATTTAGGTGCCAGGTAGCTAAAATTGTTCATTAGGAACATAAAATATTTATATGTACTTATATATAGAAAGGCCATAAATCATGATTCCAAATTAAGTATTTCAGCTCTTTTTCTTATTCTTTTCAATGACCAAAAAAATTAGAATTAAAGAAAACATACTTAAATAGCCACAAAAACACAGCAAAGCTTGGAAGTCCTGTATAGAACTTAGTCATGGCATCATCATCTTTGATCTTTGAAACAGACCATTTGTTGTCCTGCATCCGTCTGAGTTCCAACTTTAATCTCATGTTCTCCTGTAAAAGAGGATGTGGGTCACACTGTACACCTGTAATTATAGAACAAAATCCACTAATTAATATACAACAGTACTTCAAACTTTGAACAAACTTTATTCTATTGTAGAAGTGAATGAGTTGTTCTCCAATATCAATACCTATGTCTCTAGTCAATCTGACTCCTGTCTCTACATCATCTTCAATCTCTGTCATGGGTGCTGCAAGATCAGAAATCATCTCTTCCTCCTTATCTGTAAATGTAAATTTCATACAAAGGATGTCTGTATTATAATTAACATCATATAATGTGTAGAAATTAACTAGCTCATCCACTCAATGTTTTGCATATCTAATTTTCAAAGTGATTATTAAAAAACACACAACCATGAGAGTCAATATAAATGGCTCTCACCTTTGCTGTAAGAATGGGCAAACACAGAAAAGCTCAAACTCCTATTTTCCTGCTCTCTAGCTCTTTCTTTAGACTCTTCCAATTCGTATTGAATATACGTGTTTGCAGTCAATAAATGAAGAAATTGCTAATTCTAGATTTGTAATTCTGTAAAAATCTATATTATTTAATTAAAATGAATATAAATAATTTTGAATCAATGGTTTAAAGTGCAATTTTACATACATGTAACAACAACAAAAAAGATTATTTAATATTTTTTTGTTTATTAATATTTTTTTTGGTTTATTTAATACGTATTTTTTTTCAAACTTACCTTCTGCAGATTTCTTCTTGATACTCTCTCTTCTCTCTCATGATCAACTGTTTTTTCCTTGTAAGAGAAGATGGTCGGGGCATAATTGGTATCATCTGGGTCATCACTATGCCATCCAAACTCAAAATGCTCTGAACAAATGCAGGAAAACTCATTAGGTGCAAAGTTTTTTCTGTTGATTGCCCTAATCCAGGCACGACGCTTTCGAACATCCTTGGGAAATCTGTAAAGTTTAACGGAATAAAAACATTTTTACAAATTGCATACATCAGCAGTTAGGGCTATAATTTGTGCAAACAATGACTAGAAGAATCTGTTTTCTACATTTTCAAAACATGACAAACAATAAAATTCATTTGAAAATATGTAAACTCTGTTTGCTTTGAATACTGCTTTTCAAATATTAAAAAAAAGCAATCTTTCTTATCTTTTTCTCAATGCATACAATGAGAAACACCGCTAGTCAAACTATGAAATTAAGGTTTCACGAAGTTAAAGTGTTAGCATGTTGCAGTGATTTCATAGTTTATCTTCAATGAACAGTCTAAAGAGTATGATCGAAGCTTTGGGAGTTAAATGAAAACATCTTGACATACCTTAACTTTATTAAAAAATTCATTCAGCAAATGCTAATTTCAGATAACTTGATATTGTAAATTAAACATCAGTTGCTTTCGTTAAAGGGTATACGATGGAAATCATGCCAACAAATTTCGGCCATCTTAAAGGTTCGTTTTCCCCTTAAAATCTGCGCGTGTGTGTTGTGACATTTCAGTAATGGATTCATATGTCTGGTGTCTGATGACCGTTGTATATCGATTATCATCAAATACATTTGCATTTTTCAGGACATTTACAATTGATTTGGACTTCCAGATATCGTTGTAGAAGAAATGAATATGGATTTTAACGTGGTCTGTGTGCATTTATGATCTAATTATGGAATGTGCTAATTTTTGTTGTATTTTAATATTCCCAAAGTTCCATATTTCGACACCTGAAACATTAATTATAACAGCAACGGACTATACACTGTATAACAACGGCTTGTTTTCTGGCGCCTCCAATTTTACAACCTCGTGAATGTTGTTATACTAATTTTATCGTTAATCATGAGAAATAATTTGCTAAGCACTTGTCTATCTCAAATAAAATTACATTAATCGAAACGTAAAATTTAATGTTTGGACAGGATTAACATACATCACCAAAAATTTATAACTGCCAAAGAAAAAAGGACGTTAGAAAAATATAAACTTCGTTTGCAGAGTATGTTTGATGTAAAAATTAACGCATCTAAAGCATTTTACTGCTCATATCATTTACATTCTCATGTCAATTTCTCTTATTCGCACAAAGATTATATACATTTATATAAAGTTTGCATTCGTTTTGTTTATTTCCAAAAAGAATTGCAAAAATACACATAAGAAAATTAATTAAGAAACGAAAATGGATGGGAAAATATATCAATATCATAGCAAGACTAAGATGCTGACCATTTTAAACAATACAACCTGAGACCCGGGGCTATCACCATTTTAAAAACTAATCATTAAAAATAAAATGCTTATATTCCTCGTATCTGCAGGATTTGTCGTTTCCAAGCTTAATATCAACAATAAACAGCGTAAAAAATTGTACAGATTTAATAAATATTAAATGCATGAAAATTCCATCGACCCGAACAAATATAAACTCGACTCACGCAGTCAAATTCTATCTGGTTAAATCAACCCCATCCCTCATATCTACTTAAGAGCTAATTAAGTCCTGGTAATTGTAATTAATATAGTTAGCCTTATCTGGACACCTGGACAACTCGTTATAAAAATGAATAAGTTTTTTGAAATAATGGATTAGGAAATCTCAACAACAACAATACGGATTCCGAACAATCCGGACAACTCGTAATTCTATACTTGAAACAGTTCAAATAAATTTAACCGTTCCTTTTATAGACCACAACTAATAACTAGAACAATAAACAAAGGACAGACTGATCTACATGGTTACTAACCTATACAGATTCTGTCCGGACGACGAAGTCCTTGTGAAAATTAGCATCGTTTACAACCAGGTTCATCTTGTTTATCTACCTTATCCGGGGTTCTCAGAGGGGTGTTCAACCGAACGAGATGTGACGGAGTAGTCAAGTGGATGAAGTGATGATAATGCTGAAAATGGCTTATATTTATAAACTTCTCCAACCACTGAGTACTTGTCCTTTTCTGTCCGTACACAATGCAAACAACAAATCAAAAATCTGTCCGGACAGTTATCCTAATTTCCGAACATGCATATATAAATCATAAATAAAATCTTTATTCCTAAACAAAGCCTTGTCCGGATTAATTGAATAACACAGACACATATTTATCAGTCAAAATACGCAAATAGCGTTAACACACATCCTTGCAATGTTTTACACTAAAAAGGTTTTGAAATTAAGCGCCCTGTGAAGTAGTGCGCGTAGCGATACACTGAAACACGGAAGTTCGCTATGAAGACAGTTCATCAATCGAGATGACAATTAAAAGTAATCAACGATATTCCTGAGGAAAAAATACGGACCAATAGTTGTCAGCATACAAATACAATAATTCATGTAATGATAAGGCATAGAGAAATGAAGTGTCAAAATACGTGTGAAGCGGTCTGTCAAACAGCATGTTTCGTACAGAAGGTTTGTGAGATTTATCTCACAAAAAGAGCATTAAACTGGCTTATTACGGAACAGGGTGATCTGGTAAATATAAACATGTTTAAAGCAAAATGAGCTGTATTTTTAGAATTTTATTTTGCTGCAAAAACCTGCTAGTATGATAAGTCTGCATATAGCTTAAACTTTAATAATAAATAAGATTTGAAAAAAATCATAAATTAATATTTCTCTTCTAAGGAATATATAGCAAATCAATTTTTGTACAGGACGACCATAATTCAATTTTGCTCCAAATAAGGCTTCTCAACGGCCTTTTCCACAAAAATATGGCTAACAGAAATTAAAAACCATGATATTTTTGTCATTTCAGTAGAAAAGAACATTTTAGTAATAAAAAAAATTCAACATGAAAAATGCAGCTCATATTGCTTTAAAACAGTTATCATGTTTTCAATCGTCATATTATGGGTCGACGCCGATGATTCGATTCGTAAAAATGTAAACAAAGTACGATGTAGTGTCAAAACACGAAAGATAGTTCAGAATATGTAAACATGAATATTTCGGTAAGTCACGCATATGACAGGTTTTTTTTAATTAAGGTTTATTACTTAATAGAACATGAGCTCATGACGTGTGCAGGTGAAAGCCATCAGGAAGCCAGTGCACCGACAAATCTTCTGTCGATTAAGGCCAACACCAGGATAGGGACCTGGAACATCAGAACCCTATACGAGGTCGGAAAAGCTGCCCAAGTAGCAAAGGAGATGACAAGGTACAACATCAAGGTACTTGGCCTAAGCGAAGTTAGATGGAATGAAAGAGGACAAGTTCGCTTAGAATCAGGAGAAACCATCATATACTCTGGACATGAGGACCAGGATCATGCACACACTCAAGGGGTTGCCCTTATGTTGTCACCAGAAGCAACAAAAGCGATGATAGCATGGGAACCAGTGTCGCCAAGACTCATGTCAGCCAGGTTCAACTCAAAGGGAAGGAAGATCACAATCATTCAGTGTTATGCCCCAATAAATGCAGCAGAGGAGCAGGAGAAGGACGAATTTTATGCTGCACTACAGTCAATGATAGACCGTGCACCTCGCAGAGATATAAAAGTTGTGATGGGAGATATGAATGCCAAAGTTGGAGAGGACAACACCAACAAAGAACTTATCATGGGAAAGCACGGCATTGGTAACATTAATGAAAATGGAGAACTTTTTACAGACTTCTGCAATTTCAATGACCTAGTCATAGGAGGCACCATCTTTCCACATAAGAAGATACATAAAACAACCTGGTCTTCTCCAGATGGAAAGACAGAAAATCAAATAGACCATATTACCATCATGCGAAAATGGAGAAGAAGTTTGCTTGATGTAAGGACAAGACGAGGAGCAGATGCAGCCTCAGATCACCAACTTGTTACAGCTACGCTTAGAATGAAACTCAGAGCATTTAAAGATAAATCAAAAACACCTCACTACAAATTTAATGTCCGCCTTATTAAAAACAAAGAAAAAAATGATGAGTTTAACATCGCAATAAGCAACAAGTTCGATGCACTAGAGGGATTGACAGTAACAACTATTGAAGACCATTGGGTTAAGCTCCAAGACGTCTGGAAAACTGCATGTAGTGAAGTTTTAGGAAAGAGAAAGAGGGAGCACAAAGATTGGATAACAGCCGAAACATGGGAAATAGTTAAAATAAGGAAAGAGTTGAAGCAGAAAATTAACCAGTGTAAGGATGCTCAACAAAAAGAGGAACTGAAAAAAGAATATAGGGAAGCCAACATACAAGTAAAAAAGAATGCTAGAAAAGACAAGAGACAGTTTGTCCATGACATGACTGAAGAGGCAGAGACAGCAGCCAGACAGAACAACATGAAAAAGCTGTATGAAATAAGCAGAACTCTGTCAGGTAAGAATGTGAACACTAACACCCCAGTAAGAGACAAGCAGGGAAGGATTATCAGCAGTGATATAGGACAAAGAGCCAGATGGGTAGAGCACTTCAAGGAAGTTCTAAACCGGCCACCACCACCCAGTACTGCAAACATACCAACAATAATGAATGAACTTCAAATCATAACTGGACCCCCATCTAGAGTAGAAATTACCAAGGCAATTAAAACACTGAAAAACGGAAAAGCAGCTGGTCCAGATGGCATTCCCCCAGAGGCTCTTAAAGCTACCCCAACAAAGTCTGCAGAGATGTTACAACCTCTACTACAAAAGATATGGGAAGAAGAAAAAGTTCCAGATGCTTGGAAAATAGGATATCTAGTAAAACTACCAAAGAAAGGTGACCTGTCGCAATGTGGAAATTGGCGAGGTATCATGCTTTTATCCATTGCCAGCAAAGTTCTAACAAGAGTAATCTTGGAAAGAATGAAAGAAGCATTGGACAAGGAACTAAGACCAGAGCAAGCAGGGTTTCGCCAGAACAGATCATGCACAGACCAAATCGCCACCCTTCGAATCATCATAGAGCAGTCTATTGAGTGGCAGTCCCCACTATATTCAACATTTGTGGACTTTGAAAAAGCTTTTGACAGTGTGGATAGGTCAACCATCTGGACACTAATGGAACATTATGGAATACCACCGAAGTTCATTAGCATCATTAGAAACCTGTACGACGACGCCACATGTCACATAATCCACAATGGAAAACTAACACATCCATTTAAAGTAGAAACAGGAGTAAGGCAGGGCTGCATTCTTTCACCAACAATATTTTTAATTGTTATTGATTGGATCATGAAGGAAACAACGCAAGGCAACAAGACTGGAATCCAATGGACCTTCACCAAACACCTCGAGGACCTGGATTTTGCAGATGACATTGACCTGCTATCCCACAAACAACAACATGCGCAGGAGAAATTGTCACGCCTCGCAGCAGAAGCAGAAAAGACTGGCCTAAAAATAAACATTAAAAAGACAGAGGTGATGAGAATAAACAACAAACAGAATACACCAATCCAGTTAAATGGAGAGAACATCAGAGAGACCGACAAATTCACCTATCTTGGGAGCATTGTCAGTAAGGACGGGGGCGCTGACAACGACGTTAAAAGTCGTACCAACAAGGCAAGACATGCATTCAACACCCTACGTCAAATTTGGAATTCAAAAGCACTCTCCATCAACACCAAAACAAGAATCTTTAATACAAACGTCAAATCAGTCCTGTTGTATGGCTCGGAGACCTGGAAGGTAACAAAAACGATAAACAACAAACTCCAGTCTTTTGTCAACAAATGTCTCCGCCATATTCTTAACATCAGATGGCCAGACACCATATCAAACACAAGCCTATGGGAAAAGACCAAACAAGATCCCATCAACATTGAAATAAAGAGGAGGAAATGGGGATGGATAGGCCACACTCTACGTAAATCCCCAGAAAACATCACAAGACAGGCACTGGATTGGAACCCACAGGGAAAGAGAAAGGTGGGGAGACCTAGGCAAACCTGGAGAAGATCAGTAGAGTCAGAGGCAAAAGAGGCAGGCTTCACCTGGGCCCAGTTAAAGAAAGTAGCCCAAAACAGAGTCCGCTGGCGAGGAGTGGTTGCGGCCCTATGCTCCCCAAGGAGCGAACAGGAATAAGTCAAGTAAGTCACTTAATAGAACATACATGATCATATTACACCAATCCCACATAAAAAATGAAAATTCTCCACGGTCTTCTTTCTCTGTAGGAAGCTACTTCGAGCATCTCCAAGTACAGATTGTCATCTTGGGAATGAACTCCTTTCTCGTCAGAAATCACAGCTTTTTGCAATTGTAGAATCTGAGCTTCCTGTCTGTCTCCTCTTATTTAATCATCACCGGCTTGGCTGATCCTGGAAAACAAAAAAAAAATTACTTATAGACTGGCACTGCTCTGGACAAAGTTAGGGATGAAGAGTTGATGACACCATCGTTCTCAAGGGATAGGGCTATAAACTCCCACGCTTGCAACTATTAATCGGGTGACATGGTTTCCCAGCCTGAGGGTGGCAAAGTGAGTTTCGGCTGGTCAGGAGACCAGTTTCTCCTTGTTGGAGGCATCAGAGGCGTTACTCAAAACTCCAACATAGTTCGTTCCCTATCAAAATGATATGCTTTCCTTACAAATCAATGCTTGAAGCTAAACTTGTTGCTGGAGCTTCAGAATTGGTGGAACTAGATGGGCAGCTTGCAATAATGTTGGGGACAGCTGGAGCAATGGAAAGAACTGGCTGGCTTGTTTCGCTTGTTGTCTCCACCTGTTCAAAGGACTGGTGCGTCGACAAGGAAGGCCAGGGCATTTGGATCTGTCAGTTCTTCGTCAGTGGATGTACTAGGAATACTGGCTAGGTCCTCACCAAAAGAAATTGCAGATGGCGCTCCGAGCTCGACAGGAATGGCAAAAGTTTGAAGCCTCTGGGTGGTCGACAGTAGATAGATCCTCGGGCTGGCACGGAATTGGCACTAGACTACTTTGATAGAACATAGAGTGGGGATAGGTTCCCTTCCAGATGCCCTGGAAGTGCTCTGAACCCACAGCAAGGACAACAGACTAAGTTGGAGGGTGGTGTCTGGAAAATGAGAGAATTTGGGGATTTCGATCCATCTCTGCAGTCAAGATGATGTTGAAAACTTCGTCCTCCTTGGTGATGTAGACACTGATCACCCAACCCTCCAGACTGATGGTCTTTAGTTGGTTGTCACTGGTGAGGTCAGGTCTGGAAGGGGGGGGGGGGGGTACTCTTAGGCTCTCTTCCTTGTTTAACCTTTTCGGGTCTTGTAGCTTTAAAGTTACTTAAACAATTACGTTACATAAATTGTGTGGGTCTCTTATTTCTGAAATTTACCCAATAAATAGAAGAATTTATAGTTTTCTATAAATTTATTGATAATTACATTAAACAGTTAAAATACAAGATGGGTATAAATAAACAACAAAATCACACAATGGGTAATGGATACGATGGGTAAAGGGTAAATTACCCAATGAAATAGTATGGGGAATTTATGGGGGACCCAAATATACTGGGTACGAAATTCAGCATAAGACTTAGTCAACCTAAATGTAAGGCACAAAACGTCGAGTACGTATTTACCATTCGGCTTGGTGCTAAAGGCTCTATTTGAACGGGAGTGAGTCAAGTAAACACTACTGCACTGCACTTTTATCGTCTGCTCAGGGCGCTCGTATATATACACTTTGGTCGGTAGGTACGAATCACTCACGCGCAGAACATACGGCACCGTACCGATTAGTGCCATGTTTGAGGAGAATTACACTAAGATTATCTTTGCAACCAAAGTAGTGTTTACGAGTAAATATGGGACTATGCTTATGATTAATTGCTTGGATAAGTAAAAGAATTATGCCTTGACCATTTAGGTAAGTCTCGTTGCGGTAAACACTCCATTTATATTACGGGTGATTGTAAATGAGTTTCCTTCATTGAAGAAATTCGGGTTCATGACATACGTAACAAATATTCAATACAAGCTAATATAGATATAATGCATTATCTTGATTTAAATAACCTAACACATAGGATGTATTAACGAAGACATTAAGCTTTATATATTACATAGGAACAGATAGAAGGGAAAATCAGGATAACTGTATTGACTGATAAATCCGAAACACAGTCCCCTTCTTCTGAACATTTGTCCCGAATGTTGTACAGGTAAGAACTCTTATGATGAAAGTTGGCTTTCTTTTTATGGAAATAAATCTCCATTTAAAAAGACAACATACTCACCGAGTTCAATAACAACAATTTATGGGAAAACAGTAAGACATCATACACACAATACATTAATAGTAACATTTTAGACAAAAACAATAACGTGAATAAACATATAACCTTAACAATAATGATAATTTAAGAAAATAAATAATATGACATATATATATATATATATATATATATATATATATATATATATATATATATATATATATATATCACAATAACACTAATGTGAGAACTTGAGCATGGGCTCAAATAATCTGGAGAGAACGTCAATCTCATAAAAAGCACATTCTTAGAAAAGTTCCTTTAGGGCCGTAGCAGAAGTCGGAATAGTGATGGATGAAACACGGCAGCTGTTCCTCAATGAGGAGAAGTGTTGATGGAAGCCTAGATGAAAAAGTTGCAAGCAACGAGGAAGCATCCTCCTGCAGTTTGGATCTGGTGGTAGTGGACATAGTCCTTCCAATGTTCAGGGTTACAACCTCGTCCTGCTTTGCAATGAAGTCTTGGATCTTTAGGGACAGCATATTGGTCGGTATGTATGGAGTAGAAGACGGGAGGTTCGGAACAGCATACACCTGTTCGCGTTCTGGGTCGATAACACCCTCTGTAAGAATTGACAATTGATCAGCAGGATTTGAGTGTTTGGATACCAGAGTTGTTTTAGAATAGATAGAGTCTTTGTTAGATTCTGATAAAGCCAAGTCTTTATTAAGATCAGGCAAAAGGATTTCTAAGGCTTTTAAATTAGCTTGCTGCACAGGTAAAGCAGCAGAAGTTGAAGTGTTTGGACCACTGGATGCAGTAGCTGGATTCTTTGGAGTCAGAGAGTCACCTGAGGGCCTTGGAACCGGTATTTTCAAGTTCATCAGAGGAATGATGGCACTTGAGGGTCCACCAGAAGGGGGGAGTCCATAGTATCGTTTCTTCATAGGATGAGGTGGCTCCAAGCATTGGGTTGTCCTTTTAGATCTAGCCAGGTTGGTATTGCCTAATTGAGTGTGGACTGGTCTTTGGACTGGATTGCAAAACTTGGACCTGTTCTTCTGGAAGATCTGGAACTCGATTGCCTCATCACTAGTGACGTACCAGTCGACTTTTTGATGAGTTTGAAAGAAGAGACGGGACAAACATGCTTCTGATCAGTTCTAGATAATACGTTGCTACATAAGGTGTACTTATGCCCGAATCCGGAGTGATCGGACGTTATATGTCTCTTGCAATGGTTGGGGAGTGAGAATTCTTTGTCAAAAATGGTGCAATTATATTTCTGAAATTTGACAAAGTAAATTTAATGAGCAAGGCGTTAAAGTGAAATATAATAGAAGGAGAAAAAAAATAAAAATGATATTCGAGGATCCAATCATCACTTAACGAAAGTCAGGTAGGTTTTCTCCCTTATATGGTTTAAGTAAGTTTTGGTGGACAATTTTTGGCTTATGTTTTAGAGTTCTGATTTTGAATATAACATCATTTCCTCTTTTAAGGTAGTCCATCCATAACTATCATATTTCGTATCTAATAGATTGCAAGTTTGATCATTAAAATCTTAGTGATTTTAAGGGGTTTATTAAATAATACAAATTCACCTTTGAAATTTAAAAAAAAATGAATATTAACAAATTTACCTTATGTTGAAGTTAACATTGAAGTCTATGGTCAAATGCATTTTTAATAATATTTTTTTAGTAAAAGTAATTTTCTAGCATTTCTCCTGGTAAAAAGTTGCACAAGCTTTCCCATTATACATATTCCCCATACATGTTTTCACAAAATGATTTTTTAAAATTTTCCTTAAGAGCGGACAACTCTTTAAAAAACTTTTAAGTGCAAAAAACTCATTTAATTGGCTACATACAAACTTTCGAATTTGAAATATGTCAGCCTCATAATAACTTTAAAATATGTTTTTGCTGTAGCATAGATCAATTAAAATTGTAAAATTTGCCTAAGTTATGGATGGACGACCTTAACAAAAAGGTAGGGACCAGTCCCTGGTCTACATAACTTTTTTTTTCCATGTTTCCCATATTTTGGAGAGTAAAACCAAATTGCATCACCCACTTGATTCAAGTGTTGATGAATTTTTTTGCTATATTCCATGATCATGTGTTTGATAGATGATTAAAGTTGATTACGGGCGTTGTTATTAATAATTTGTAATTTGCTTGCTAATTCATTTGCAAATTCAGATCCGTACTTTTGCTTTTGTGTTTTAGGGTCTGGGACACCAAGCACCAGATCAATGGGTAGATCGGTTGGTCTACCAAAGACCATTTCATTTGGGCTAACCTTTGTAGATTTGTGGATAGATTATCTATATGTCATCATTAAAAGGGGTATGTATTCATCCCAATCTTGTTGGTTTTTTTTTACAAAGGCTGAAAGCATGTTGTCTATCGTGCGGTTAGCACGTTCGATCATTGCGTCTGAATGTGGCCTATAAGGGGTAGTGTGGGTTTTTACATTGCCAAGTATATCGCAGATATCTTGGAATAACTCGGACTCGAAGGATCTACCTTGGTCAGAATGTAAATCCATGGGGACACCAAATATAGATATAACTCCTTCAATAAGTATTTTGGCAATAATGTCAGCCTTTTGATTTTTAATAGGGAAAGCATCTACCCATTTTGTAAAATAGTCACCCACTTCAAGAAGCTATGAATTCTTCTTTTTATTAAGGGGTAGTGGACCCATAATATCTATGGCCAACCTTTCAATAGGTTGTCCCACAATATATTTTTGTGAGGGTGCTTTGGGTAATTTATGCGGGGATTTTCTTGATTGGCATAGATCGCATTTGCTACAGAAGGTTTTAGTGTCTTGTGACATGTGATACCAGAAGTATCTGTCTTTAATTTTTGATAGGGTGTTCCGAACACCTAAATGACCACCAGTGACACTGTTGTGCAATTGTTGAAATATGAGATGTTTTAGGGATTAAGGAAGGACAATTTGGTATTTTGGCTGGACAACTTCCCATATATGATATAAGATCCCATTTAAAAATTTGAGAGAATCATATCTGACCCAGTAGTATTTATGGGCTTGACTAAGATGGGATATTTCTTTCCATTTAGGTCTGTCCTTAGATTTTACGCATTCTCTAATGGTTTTAATGATTGGGTCTTGGTTTTGTGATTCTTTGATGTCAAGTATTGGGGCATGGGAATCAATATTGGGCAAATTGTAGTTACAGAAGAGCAAGAGGAAAAATTTAGGTTGGGCTCATATTTTTCTATTGCTTTATTACAGTGTTTGCAGTCAAGGGAACAGGGTCTCCTGGAGAGGGTATCAGCATTGCTGTGAGATCTTCCGGCTCTATGCTCCACTTTGAGTAAGTGAACATTGGTCTGTCCTAACTTTGAAGGGGTCTACCATATAAATAATGGCGAAAATTTTTAATTGATTTTACAATAGCCAATTTTTCTCTGCGGGTTACACATTACCGTCTGTCTGTAGCACTGAAAGTTTTACTGTTATAGCAGATGACTTTTTCAATTTCATTTTGTTCTTGGGAAAGTACTGCGCCTAAGCCGTTATTTGAAGCGTCAGTGTCGAGGATAAATAATCCTTCATTGTTTGGATAGGAGAGGATAAGGGTACTGGTAAGGGCTCGTTTCAGTTTATCAAAAGCTTCTTGGCACTTCTCATCCCAACGAAACTCTTGTTTTGATTCTGTGAGTTTATGTAGGGGTTTTGCAATATCAGCAAACTTGTAAATTAATTTGCGATAATAAGAACATAAACCAAGAAAACTACTGATATTTTTAACAGAGGATGGGGTTGGCCAATTTTGAACTGATTAAATTTTGGATGGGTCTGTTGCGACTCCATTTTCATCAACAATATGAACTTGTTTCTGAAGTAGGTAACACTTTTTGGGGTTAATTTTTAGGCTTGCCCCTTTTAGTCTTTCGAAAACTTGTTTCAGATTTATGATATGTTCATCAAATGTCTGGGAAAGAATGATTATATCATTTAAATAGACCATACATGTTTTCCAGGACAAGTTGGAGAGGACTTTCTCCATAAGCCTTTCGAAAGTAGCACCTGCATTGCAAAGAACAAATGACATGTTTAAAAATTGCCAATGACCACCATCAGGTATGGAAAACGCTGTTTTGGGTTTGTCATCTGGGGCCATCTTAACTTGTCAATAACCCCTTTTTAGGTCAATGGTTGAAAACCATTTTGCTCCTACTAGGGCGTCTAGGGTAGAATCAATTCTGGGAATTGGGAAGCTATCTTTAATTGTCACATCATTTTAACTCTCTATAATCAATACAAAATCTTATGGACCCGTCCTGTTTCTTAACTAGGACAATTGGGGAACTCCAGGGGCTATTGGAGGTTTCTATTACTCCCTTATCTAACATATCTTCTATTTTTTTTTCTACTTCATCCATTTTAGCTAAGGGTTATCTTCTTGGGAGTTGTTTAATGGGAGGGACATTCTCAGTATTAATTTTGTGTTCAACAAGATTAGTAAGACCCATGTCAGTTGAGGTAGTGGAAAAGCCATTTTGATATTCAATAATGAGAATTTGCAATTTTTGCTTTTATTCAAGGGTAATTTCATTGGGGAGATTCTCAACAATGCATTGTAAGTGGTCGGGGAATTGGGGTTTAAACTCCGGGCTCAGAGTATTAATGGTGTGTGAATCGTCAAAGACTTTCCTTTCTACCACTTTGTCAACACAGTTGACTGTGGCAATTTGCGTATTTTTGTAAAGCTTGACACTTTCATCATTCAGATTCATGTACCGAATTGCGACCTCACTGTCTACAGTTACAAGGGTTTGGGGAATCAATAATTCATACTTCTAAACAAAACTCTGGATGGGTTCTAATACTCCAACCTCATCCTTAAATAAGGGGTTATCCACCTTTGCCGTGCCAATAAATTCACAATGGGGAGGAATTTCAATATCCTCAGCAAGACTTATATTGCTACATGACACAACTTCTACACAAGATTAACTAAAGCAGGGAATGTCTAGGCCCTGTAACTTTAGTTTCATCTTCTTCACTCTTAGGTCACATGAATTCTTAGTCATAAAATCTAATCCCAATATACATGGGGTTTGTATATCAGCCACAAGTACTTTATGGGTAAGTTGAAAATTTTCAAGGGATATTTGAATGGGGCATTCTCCAGAAACTGGGATTGCATCACCACTTGCAGATGTAAATTTTATTATACCCCCCGCAAACGAAGTTTGGGGGGTATATAGGAATCACCTTGTCCGTCTGTCCGTCCGTCTGTCTGTGCAATCGTGTCCGGTCCATATCTTTCTTACGGAGAAACATTGGAAGTTCTTACTTCACACAAAGATTGCTTATGACCTAAGGGTGTGTCATGACCTTGACCCAAGGTCATTTGGTCAAGGTCATAGGCAGAAAAAATACAAAATTCGTGTCCAGTCCATATTTTTCTTATGGAGAGTTATTGGAAGTTCTTACTTCACACAAAGATTGCTTATGACCTTAGAGTGTGTCATGACCTTGACCCAAGGTCATTTGGGTAAGGTCAAGGTCACTGGCAGAAAAAGTGCAAAATTTGTGTCCCGTCAATATCTTTGTTATGGAGAAACTTAATAGCATAATAGTGTGGAATATTTTGCTGAATACTTGTGGTGTACAATTTCCCGGGCAATGGACATTTGATTTCGATTCCGAAAACAATCTGTTCGACACCGCTACGAAAACATCCATCGGGACTTACAATGGTCCAAACTCGCTCTCATGTGAACATGTATAACATCCTTCTTCATAGAAGCAAGTTGTAAGTTGATATGTAGGAAGATTTTATTTCTGTCACCATATTTAAACCCCTGTTTAAGAAATCTGGAATCTGTTAAGCTTCTTTTCTGTTATCTTTCCCTTGCTTTCAGAATGATTTTTGTTTTTTAAAACCATCCAATCCCAAAGCGGTATTTATTGTTCTTCCTGTTATTTTGCTTTGTTTACACTGGGCATGCCGAATTTCAGTTCTTTGTATAATGAGAGGTGGATTTTCACTTGCTCCACGAAGATTCAGTAGTCTTCTGCTATTCATTTCAATAAGAAGTCTGCAGTTTGATGATAAACTGATCAGCATTCAAAGTTCTTTACTAAAATTCAATGTTTTTACTTAATTGCCTTTAACTAAATTGTCATTTTATTTAAATCTTGACCTGAAACATTGCATATCGGAAAACTGTTTTATCTGCGATAGTGCTGTGGGTCGATTGTGTAACTGTAGGTTTTGAAATTCCTTAAGCTCTTCTCTTAAGTAGGCAGTTATCGCTCTAGTAGCTGAAGGCGTTGTAGTAAAGGCATTGATCTGTTTGGACTCTGAACGGAGTGGTGGTTGCATCGTTGGCATTGGGATTTCTGTGGTAAGGCGATACTCTGGAGGTTTGAAATTTACTGCTCTAGCTACGGAAAGGATTGCTGTAAATGTTAGAATCAAACCACTTGCGTTTGACCTTCTGCCTGCTGCAAATGTTGACTGTCTTCAGAGTTGCCCGTGATGGGGTCATCCTTGTACTCTCTAGCGACGTCCCAATCATACTTGTCAGCTATCCTGATAATTTTCTGTTCTTTAATTTTGCTAATTGATTCATCAATTATTCAACTAGTATCATCAAGGTCGGCATGTTGAACAAGCTTTTCTATATTTTCGAAATGTTCTTTTAATTTTGAAAGGAAATTAAATCTTTCTCCATGATTAGATAATATAAAATCAAAGTTCTTATCTTTTGTTTTAGAGGTGGATGTCTTTGACTGCAATTCTCTGAAATTATTTTTCTTATTTTCTGCAAGGGCTGTGTCGAGTTTATAAGCAAAAAGCTGGTACGTGCATTAGGCAAATCGGCATTCCCAGGTATGGATGGTCCTCCTCGAGACCCTCGTGCAGGTAAACTCACATGGCCGACACTATCACGTGGTGAAAAGCTAATTTCCTCTGCGTCAGACATCAGAATTTGTCAGCCGTGTCGCTGGCTAATGCCGAATGATTACTATGACCGATTCCTGGAATTAAATACCCTAGAACCCAAGTACCCATACATCACTACGAAACACGATATATTACTTTCAATATAACACACACGATTGAAACATTTAAATATTCAAAATAATACAGCGTGAGTGGCCGAGTGCAACATACGACGGTCCAACAACCAAAACCTTGCAGTATCGAATCCAGGATACAACACTTATGTTTTACATTTAAACTAAAAGAAATTCATTGAAAGTATGTGTTTTGAATACTTTTCACTTCAGTCGATATCGAGTCGAAACATACAAGGGCTGTGTAAAATTAACATTTTAAACTGTCTTTCTCTGTGTTAACATTACGAATCAATTTTGAAGCCTATAACCCAATAATTTTATATATTAATATGAGTAACACAAAATTGGCGTGTCTTATTGCAAAACCGTAAGACGGTATTGGCTGAGCCGCGTAGTAATATATACCATGTGCTACATGAAACAAGCATTCTGAGAGTATTGCATAAGCAATACACGTCCCCTACCGGTTTTTGGAAATTTGTGAAAACAATGCACTGTTATGCAGAATAACAGACCAACCCGAGAACGAACCCGATTGTAATTATACAAAAAACCCTGTCGTTTAAATTTACAACGCAATGCTTAATTAGTTTTCTAGAAAATATATCAACCATACGCTACAAAAGTGTAAACTTGATCCGTAGTTTCACATTTTGAAGCTGTTCGTCTGTCTGTCCATCCGTCTGTCTGCCGACTTCAGTTTTCAACACTTTTTTTCTTTCTGCGTTTAATGAATATGAAATTTGCTGAACAGCTTCAAAATGTCAAACTACGGATCAAGTTTACACTTAAGTAGCGTCTGGTTAACATATTTTTCGAGAAAATTAATTTTTTATATTCCAATTTTTTAATATTCGGGTTCGTTATCGGGTTCGGTGTGTATTGAATAAACGAGGAAAGTATGTAGTCAGTAATAATGTCGTGCATTACATGAACCATTCCTTTTATTGTTTCTATCAAATAAGTTCTGTAAAAAAGTGTCATGCATTGTGTTGTAAATTTAATCGACAGGGTTTTTTTGTATTACAACAATCGGGTTCATTATCGGGTTGGTCTGTTGATTCGGGGTACAGAAGACGCGGTAAGAAATGATATTCTGCATAACAGAGCATTGTTTTCACAAATTTCTTCCAGCAAATACTTAATGGACTTGGCGAAATTACAGGAGATAAAAAAAGAGCATGTTTTACCCATTTTTTAAATTCAATTTCTATATCAAGTATGTAGTTTGAATTTTCTCTGTACTTTTATCTTTGATTAAAGCATCTCCTTATAATAGTTTTGAAATAGATGTATGCCTCGAACTTTTTATAGAATAATACAAACCGGTTCACCCCTGCGAATGTTATTATCATTTAAATTTTAGACGACGTGGTTTTATTTGACCCTTTCAGTTTCGCAGTAAAAATCATGCTTCGTGTTTATAGTCTATTTCCCCAGGCGCTTGTTTCATACAGGAGGTATATTAACTATACACAATAACACAAAGTCTCCATCTTTTTTTAGGTAAAAAATGTAGGTCACCGATTCAACCCCCAATATCTTTATTCATAATCCGTATATCGCGACAGTAACACATGCAATGCTTAGCGGAAACCCCCTTCTAGCACCCCTTACTTTCATTCTTACCTCACCCTCTCGAGAACCCTGACAATGACCCTAATAATCCATGGTTCACCACTCACGAAAATAAGTGCAGCTCTAAACTGCTCAGAATTGGCGATCGCGATTTGTTACACGCGATCTCTTTAGCTCGAGCTCTTTAGTAATTGAAAATAAAAGAAGTATTCCTTTTAAAGGAATGATCGGCTTTAATGATAAATTGGTAGCTGGAAGCAATCAACATGATCAGTTTGATGTAAAATAATTAACAAAGAACTGTATTTTTACAAAATATAGAATATTTTGAATCTGTACACCATAATTTCATCATTATAAACCGTCAACAAATTTAATTTTAAAATAAATTTGGGCAAAGTCGTTCGTAAACTCCTTTTCTAGTTTTATATTTTTAACGTAATTATTAATTGTCAATGTGTCTTATTCAGAATAATGAGTAGGGCTCTTCAAAGAACATTAACACGTATACAAAGAAAGAGTTGTATTAAAATACCGGTAATTTATTGCGACTGAAAAACATTGAATGCCATCATAACTTTCTTTTGAGGTCGCATTATAACTTAACCTTGTTTATAAATCAAGCCGTCTTCCTAGCTACTATTATGCAACATCAATAGATCGATGTCAGTTGATGTAGCATCTTATTATGATTGAGGTCAGTCCATCGAGGTCAACTGCATTACTGAATGAATCTTTCGATCAAAATTCTTACGCGTGAGAAAAAATGTGCATTCTTGAATTAACAGGTCAAACTGTATTTTATGTATGTTTGCATCTCTTAAGGTAAATGCATTGAAATAAATCTGAGTAAAATGTTATATAAATACTAAACCAAACTTCAAGTTTTTATAAGAACTACTTATAAAAGCGGAATGTGTGCGCACGTGGAAGCATTTGCCGGATGCCTCATATGGACACAACAGTGATCGGCCGAAGCCGATCACAAAAAAAACACCAAAACAAAGACAACGTGATTCTAGGCTAACACGCATGCTGTCTGGAAAACAGTTCTTTGCCATTGAAAAGGGCACAAAAGGCCATAATTTGCTGATACTTGGTCAAAGCGGCACAGAAAAGACGTTTCTCGGGAAAAAAATCGAGAAAAATTTACCTGGAAGAAGAGTAGCCTTAACAGCTACAACTGGCATTGCAGCCTTAAACGTAGGAGGAACAACACTTCACAGTTGGAGCGGTATTGGGGATGGACGGTTATGACGGGATGAAAGTTATTATGAAAAGAGACAAGCAATTTTTAACACTGATGAGCTGATTGTCGATGAAATTTCAATGTTAAGTATGAAGATTTTTGACATTTTAGAATATGTTTGTAGAAAATTACGAAACAAAAACACTTATTTTGGTTCACTGCAAGTGATTGCAATAGGTGATTTTTTCCAACTGCTTTTCCAATTCCAAAGGAACTGTAAATGAGAATTCTTTGTCACTTCTACAGAGAATGAAAAGACCTTTACCCCCCCCCCCCCCCCCGGACCACAACCTGTTCGCCTTTGTCCAAAGAAATTTGATTGTGGTGTTTATAATGCAACCCAATTATTTGATTTGCAAGGTGATGCTTCAAATTTTGTGGCAGAAGACAGCGGTGATAAGAAATATTTAAATACCCTGTCTGTGCCAGAGGTATTGTACATGAAACTAAATTGCCCAGTCTTACTACTGAAGAATTTAAGGAATTTAAGTCCTCAGTTAGTAAATGGACTTGGAGGAAAAGTTACAAGTTTTTCTAAGAATACTGTTACTGTTTATTTTGATAGCTTATCGAAAAATGTAATATTAAAACCCGAAACATTCACAGTATATTGTACTTCAAGAGAACAAGTAGTTGCTACACGAATTCAAATCCCTATATCATTAGCATTTGGAATTACAATTCACAAGGCTCAAGGCCTCACCCTAGAAAGGATAGAAGTAGATTGGGACAATATCTTCAGCCCAGGTCAATTGGGAGTTGCTATAGGAAGGACAACCATGAAGAAAAATCTACGCCTCATAAACTTTAATCCAAGGTCAGTGCTAAAGCATGAGGCCAGTTTATATGAATTTTACGACACTTTTAGTGACAATTTACAATATTGCAGATTTCTGAAACAATTGGAGATTCCAAACATGATAAACAGTGTTGTGAGGAAATAAGCTTTATTGATGATGAACATGAAATGTCTGATTTTAGAAAGGAAGAAATGGAAGAAATTGAAAAACTGTATAGTGAATCAGTAGATCCCCCTCTTGCGAAGGATTCGTTTGAGAATCAATAAAAAAATGAAATTATGGACATATTTAAGATGGTGCATTCATCTGACGATGAAAATTTGAAGACAAATTCCAAGAGTTGGACAAAGTATTATTCAGAAGTGTATAAATTTTCAGTCTCTGAGAAATACAAGAAACTTGTTGAGGCTTATATTGGAAGAAAAGCAACATCTGAGGATTACCACTCATGCAGAGTAATTTTTGATCTGGTATCATCTTCAATTTTGAAGGAACACGCGTCTTATTTGGAAGTCTCTCAAGCAAATAAATCTGATTCTACCAGTATTTCATTGTTCATATCTGAATCCAGCCATGGGAAGATACGATACATAGGTGGTGCTTGTGTTGCTAAGTGCAAGTTCCATTTTAAGAATTTGACAAGAAACTCTTTGTACAAAAACAAAAATAAAACATCAGATTCATACTTAAAAGTGAAAATGTTGGACCATCTTTGTATTAAGAACAGCAGTGTGTCTTCCAAATTTCCCAAATCTCTACTTGAAACTGAGAGGAAACAAAATGTTTCCCATGGACTCACAACTATATCAGACAATACATTCGAGTTTTTTTTTTTTAAATATAAGTAACGTGAGAGTAAAATACCACATTAACGAGGCATTTGCTCTCCATGGCTTATCATGCCTGACATTGTGTGAGGAAGAAATTAAAAACGACACCAAGCTACGAAAACAGTGGGACAAGATTTTTGAAAATTTCAAATTAACAGCTGTGACAGAAGTGGACTCTATCAAGATAAGCAAAGTGGAATTGTATAAAAATAAAGTCTCAATATTCCTAAATACAAGAAACAATGAATTCCGAAAAGACATCCTTCAAAAATTTGGAAAAGAAAAATCAGAGAGATGTGGTCTCAAAGGAAGCTAATCATAAATGCATTAGTAAGGAGGAAACAACAACCTCAGGACTCAAAGAAACAAGCAAGGAGGTCTCGGAGTTACCAAGCACCAGTCAGACATTAATGAGGGAAAAGTTGCCCAAAAAAAAAGAAAAAATATAAATCTACACAAAAAGCAGTTTCCAAAAAAAGTGTAAAAAATCTGCGGTTGAATCCAAGGAAAGCACAGATCAATCAGACCATATTATATGTCCACAATGCAAGAAAGTGTATTTGGAGGGTGAAAGTTGGATTGCGTGTGATTTATATGATTGATGATCCTGTTTGTGCGGATCTGACTGATGATCAGTGGGCAGATGTATACAATTTTGATTGGTACTGTGCAGAATGTCAGGTGAGAATCAGCTTCCTTTCTTTATACAAAATAGCATAAAAATTATTTGCTAATGCATGTATCAACTGTTTAATGGTCCAACTGAATATTTTAAAGAAAGCTTTATTTAAACTAGAATTCCACAAGAATTTGTTTTTTTTTAAGCATACATTTTATTAATCTACTTGTCAATAATGATACCCTGAAAAAATTGATAATAATTTACATGTATTTTGTGAACATATAGGCATGATCCGGGTTTTAATAGATTGAATCAATGATTGGTGAAGAAGGGTGAATTCTAGTTTGTTGGTTGGAAAAAAAATAACACAAGATGTTTTCAATTACATATAATAACAGACAATGCAATTCAGAAAGTTTTTTTTTATTTTGTTATCTTTGGTTTGTTGTTTGGTTTGCCTAATGCAAAGGGTTTGCTGGTTCCCTCAGCCCTGCATTTAATTTTTTTGAAGTGGTGGTTTGTCCTAAAATAATACTAGTAATACCTGTTCTGTATTGATTGTAATTTGGATTAGTGTTAGCACCATGATATATGGCTCTCTGCTGGCAAAAAATGTTTTCAATAATGTCACTATTTACACGACTAGGAATGAGATCCACCTGTAACTTGTCAATACATACGAGGGTCAATCAAAAAATACGAAGACAATGTGGCTGTCTATCATATATCTTTCATGTAAGTCATACTTAACAGATTAATCTGTGCACCAACACTTATATTATTGATATGCGAAGTTTTAGTCCATTTGATGAAACGGTATTTTTGTTACCCCTTTTTAAAAACAACATGTTTTGTCACCACGGCGCACGGTAACGTTCAAAACATGACGTCAACATTAAACACGCACAGTTTATAGATATACCCCATCTTAAAATCACGTTTATTTTCTTGTACCTTTCTCCTTACAATTTAAAATGGCACTGAACCACTTAATGTATTATTTGCACACTTTTGTTTGCGAATCATAAGTTAGTTCTTTAATTTTTTTCATTTTCTAACCGTGTATCTCTTAGTTTACAGTAAGGATAACCCTGAAGGTCGGTTGACGTTTCTTATTTTTTGACCAAATATTTACAGATATTTACAGATATTCTACTCTCTTTCGGACTGTTCAAAATGTTCAAAATACAATAACCACCCTCACAAAATTTATAACAGTTGAACACAAACTTGCAAATAATTGTTGACTTATTTTTTGAACCATTGAGCATTTTCACAGCTTGTATCGGCTTTTTCCTGAGTTAAATCCATTTTGTGTGTACCTCTCGTTGCGCCGTGACGTCCGGTGACGTCGATGTTTTTAGTCAATTCTAAAGAGGACTATATGTCTTTAGTTACTAATATCTGTTCGACGGAACAGTATATCCCGTCATTATTAGCTCACCTGAGCTGAAAGCTCAAGTGAGCTATTCTGATCACATTTTGTCCGTCGTCCGTCTGTCCGTCTGTCTGTCCGTCCGTCCGTCCGTCTGTAAACTTTTTACATTTTGAACTTCTTCTCTAAAACCGCTTATCCAATTTCAACCAAATTTGGCACAAAGCATCCTTATGGGATGGCGAATATAAATTGCAGAAATAAAAGTACGATCTGTATTCAAAGCGGAGAAAACCTTGAAACTGTAGAAAAAGGGGGGTGCATTTTTAAAAATCTTCTTCTCAAGAACTACCGAGGCAAATTCAACGTAGTTTAGCATAAATTATCCTTATGGGAAGGAAAATATAAATTGCAAAAATTAAGGTCTAATTCAGTTTCAAGTCTGAGTTATTACGAAAATAATGATAAAGGAAAGGCGTGTTTCAGCTTCGGTTCGGTTCGGCATCCGGTAAAATGGGTAGGCAAGACTTGGCCTGGTCAAAACAAAAGATTGGCAGTTATTAATCTGCCAATCTCATTAAAATTTCAGGATATTTGATGGACCAGTTATATTTGTATTCGCTGTAAATATTGCCGCAAAATAATGCGTATTTGGAATTGACGATTGCCGATCTACCCCGGCTTTTAATTTGCCACGGCCCGGGTTTGCATACCCATTTTACCAAGACTCGTATTCCATACTTCTAAAACGAGGTTCTTTGTTTAAAGCAGCCATGACATTATACGAAAAAGGGTCGATCTGACTATGATGAATTTGCTTGTTTATGCAACAGTTCGTGTATGAAGGGAAATTTTTGAAACATGCAAAATATATTGGTGCCGATTTTGTGAAGTAAATTGAGGCTAAATATTTCAATGCGTTGACAGATTTCACACATGACGTTGGTGTTAGCTAGGACTGATTTTCGTTTCGTATGCATTATTTATGCTTTGTATTTTAACCTGGGAACTCTCGTATTTCGTGATTTTTACGTATCAATTCAAACATAGACTTCGGTAGATCAAACAGTTAACTCTTTACCTGCGCAAATGAAGCAAAATCTGATGTATCAAAAAAGTACTGAAATACAATTCATTCTATCGGTAATTCGGCATTATCTTTTGCGTAATGGTAGATTAATGCAATAGGTTTTGTTGAGATCGATGCTCGGCATTTTCTCGAGTTTATTCAGTTTAAATAGAGTTTGATATCGCTGAAGGAAATATGTAGGTATATATACATGTGTTACAGTGTATATATGATTCATTTCGAAAAAATAAATTGTGTTCTTTATTTGTTATAGTGCATGCATGTTTCTTGTGTTTAATTGTTTACAATTTCTATTTACTAACCATATTTGAGTGTTAAGCTTCGAATTATAAGCAATTAAGATACAGAGATTTGCTCACAATTCTATGTTTGTACACAGATCTTAAAAACTAAAGATTAAAAAAGTAAAAAATTTGTCAATATTTATTAAGAAAATTTTCAAAGTCTGTTCTTCCAGAAACCAATTTTAACAACTTATTGTATTGTAAACTTAACCTTTTTTCGTCATTATTACTCCTACTGTACATGTGATCCTTGACTGTGTTTGTGTACATTTGTATAAACTGATTTTGAACCTTAAATACCAATGAACTGGTCTTGAGTGAATAAAAGAATTGAAAATCTTAAGCCATTCTTTTTTTCCATTTTTAATGGTGAATAGGAAATACCAAGTTAAAAATCTTATGCTGAATGTAATAAAGTCATGTCAACAAAATATGACTCAAACCTAGGGAAACTGTGAGCTCTGTATCTTGCTTATAATTCTACGATTGACGCTGAAATTTTGGTTGAACATTAGAAATTCTATATGAATTAGAGTATGTTAAATACTTGAACAAAAAAAATAAAAGAATGATATTCTGTATATACCTACTCTCTGGGGTCCCCTCATTATACAATAAATAATGTGAAATCTACATCAATTTTGATAGTTTTTCAGACACGAGTAAATAAAAACGACATCTTTAAAACAGTTTCCATAGTTTTGACACATTTCTGTTATGGGGATAAAATAATTATCGCTATTCCAAAGAAAATATCACAGCGGAAAATTATCCTGGTTTGTACGCGAGGTAAATAACAGTCATTTAATTATAATGGAAAACAAATTAAATTTTTGAATGTTTTAATTTGAGGAATTGAGCACATTGAGGTACAATTTTCTTCTTCACATCTATACATGAAGGATTTTTTAAATAAAATACAATAACTATTATATATTTTTTTTAAATACAATAACAAGTAAGTAGTTGATGAAACAAATGTACCTATATGCTCTCATATATTTTGATCGCTTTACAAAGTGTGTGTGTGGGGGGGGGGGGGGGGGGGGGGGGGCAGAACGAAAATATAGGGAATTGGAAGTTAACAACTTAACAGTGTACCCCTACCAAATGTTTAGTTTTATATCTTGCGTAGGATTTTCTTATTCTGGTAAAAAATAGTATTTCATGAAGGTACAATGTCAAAGATTACGTGTATGCAAAAATAATTGTAAAATTCGAATACTTGACAATATTTATTTTTTGTTATTCTACCGAGGGACCATATGGCACAATATCTTTTGAACGCCAATTGTTGCTCAGGTGAGCGATGTGGCCCCATGGGCCTCTTGTTTGGAACATAGAATACCAAGACAAAACTTAATTTGAGGTTTCAATATTATTTGATTTTAAGCCCAGATATTACTTTCAACATTATATGGTTTATTGTTGACATAACACAAATTTTGACTGTGCGCCGTGACCTCATTTTTGCAGAAGAAGATTCTAAATAATTCTAAGAAATAAAGGAATTTATTAATTTTTTTTCTTGCAAATTGTTTGAAACTATTGCTAAATTATGTCTACCAAAATTAGTAATGATATGACGTTAAGTAACATAGCTATGACAAATGTCTTCGTATTTTTTGATTGACCCTTGTATATCTACAAGCGACATAAAGCCATGAAAGAGGTAATCTAAATCCTCTCGTGTTTCCATTGCCAGGAGACTTTTGTGCCTTTTGTGTACATCTACCCCATCACACCCCTCATTCTACCAGGCCTTAAACCAGCCATATGCTTCTTGCAATACAACAAGTCTTCGGTCATTTTTTATATTAATAGGCCGTGTGTCCATGAAGAAGCTGACCAAGAAACTGGTTCTTCTCAGGAATTCAATCGCTTGACCCAGGTCCTCCTGCCCAGCTGATGGCAAAGTTGAAGAAAACTGTATCATGGGGTTCAGCATAGCATCTTTCAGACATTCGTAAGCAAGCTTATTTCTTATCTTTTGTGCTCCATTTGGGAAAATATGTTCATTTGTTAGCCTGTGATGAGTATTGAATGTATTCAGTTGATCTCAATGTTTGGCATCAGCCCACATTTTCCAAATGACATACTTCCCATTGACTGTGAGGAAGCGTTGATGGGATTTATAAAAACCCACTACTTAAAACGCTGTTTCTGATTTTCTTGAGTAAGTAAGGTGGATCCATAATAAAAATGATCTGTTTTGTGGGGTCTCTATAAAATGGAGCTATCATTTTGGAAGAGACTGGATCACCTTCAAAATGCATCTTTAGAAAAGCCCTTTTATTTGAGGATCCGTCCTTACAGCAGTATACAGGTGAGAATCCATATTCTGATAGAGCATCTATACACTTCCAAGTAGTGACAAATATTTCTGCAGGGTCAGCCTGTCGGTTTGGAAAATTAGCAAAAGGCCAACAAAATCCTGATAAGCCATTAGAAAGGTATTGCTGTACATGCTTTGCTAGACTTTCACTTACACATCCTGCATTTAACATTTTCATGTATTTGACAGACTCATCACTGTCAGCAAGGCCATGGATCTGTGATCCCTGTTTTGTGTTGACAATCTGGAGATCTCCTTGGATTGACATCTCGTCAAGAATGATGCCACCATAATATCCTGATGTGGGAATATTCTGACGAATGGCTTCATTTTTCATCCAGGTCATCATGTCGGGTAGAATTCCTGGTCCTTGTCTAACAGAGTTTTTGTACTGATAGACTAAAGATTCAGAAGGAAGTTGGAGCCATTTCTGGTGTATGATTTCACTGTAAATTCCTGGATTTCTGTTATATATACTTATTGCCATGCTAACTATCTCTTTATCCCACCGCATTCCCTTCTTACTTGTATTTGATGCCTTAATTTGTGATTCAATTTATTTCGCTTGCTTTTCAGAAAGATTTGGAGGTAACATTTTTAATTTGCAGTATGTCTCATCCTTTGTTTCATTAGTATATAGATCAGGATTAATGTTCCCTTTGACCTGTTCTAACTTCCTTTTTGTTGAAGTAAAACATACTTTGCATTTCAGGCATGAAGTTGATGACATAGTGATCCCTCTAGTGCAGACTTTTGAACGGAGTGCAAAATAAGATTTCCCTTCAAAGGTGATCATTTCCCTTGAAGTTTTGGAACTAAATGGCATCTGACCAGACTGAATTTTATCATTAGTATATCTCAGACATGGTTGTATTACTTTAAAACTTCGAACGAGAGCTGGAATTGATGTATGTGTGTAAGCAATGTTATATGGAATGCCATACTGGTGTAAGTCAAGTGTTTGATTGGCTATTGCTGCTGACACAGACCCAATACTGCCCAGGGTGAATTGCAGAATGATGCCTTGCCCGTTACGCTTTGCTGGTAATATGTGTCCAAATGAAAATTCAGAAGAAGTTTTGGAAATGGTAAACCAATCATTTGGCATGTTATTTGGAATATCAGCAAAAGTAAGTGTTGCAGAATTGATTTCATCTAAAATCTGCATTCTGAAACTATTTTCATGGTGTTATCGTTACCTCTGACTTTTGATTTTACAATGTTAGGGAAAAGAACAGGCAATTCTAGTGACAGTTTCTTTGTGCTGATTTTTTGGCTTTGTCCACAGTGTTTGATAATTTTTTCAGTTAAGTCTTGCACAGAAATATTATGCTGATCTGACAGCACAATATGTTCGGCCTGAAAAGCAATTATAGATTTAGTCTTTAATTTTTCTTCATTATTCCTTCTAAATATTATTAAATGTTATAATATTTATATTTTTCCGCAGATCAAAGATTTTTTTACAGGGATGGAGGGGTCGGGGAGGTAGGTGATCCCCTCAAATGTATTAAGTGAATTTTCATTAAGACCAAAAGTTCAAGTTGAATTTTTTTAATTTTAGACCACTATTGATCTGCACATGTTATTTTTATTCCAGTCCTGCATTTCTATATTTGATGATAATGATAAACATTTGATTTATATTGAATTAAACTTAACTGATTCATTTTAATACTCACCAAAAAGTTGTCATTTATGCAAAAACATAATGGCAGAAAGCACGTGTGAAATGTCAGAAATATACCGATTTCGAATTCAGCGCTAAATGTATTTTCGCATTTCTCTTGTTTTTATTCTAATGAATGGAAAACACCGCGAGAGTCGGGAGCCAATGAGATCGCGTGTAACAAAATGCGATCGCCAAACCGGAAGTTTTGAGCAGTTTAGAGCTGCACTTATTTTCGTGAGTGGTGAACCATGGATTATTAGGGTCATTGTCAGGGTTCTCGAGGGGGTGAGGTAAGAATGAAAGTAAGGGGTGCTAGAAGGGGGTTTCAGCTAAGCATTGCATGTGTTACTGTCGCGATATACGGATTATGAATAACGATATTGGGGGTTGAATCGGTGACCTACATTTTTTACCTAAAAAAAGATAAAGACCATATGTTTTTGTGTATAGTTAATAGACCTCCTGTATGAAACAAGCGCCTGTGTCTATTTCATAGAATATAGGTGTTTGTAATCAAATATAAAATCTGGAGGTTTATTAATTATAAACTTTATCTTCATTAATTGGTGGATAAAATGTGTTCTAGAAATAAATGTGACAATACCAAAATAAAGTTTTTGTCTGCTGTTGCAACAATTAACATGCTTTAATAGAGATCCCCCATAGGATTAATTTTCGATCCACGCCTGACCTAGTACATGTAATAGCATTAATAATGAAATAGACTTTACTATTTTATGCATAATGTTCCTTGGAAATGGCTCGATATATTAGGTTTTTATGCAAAATAGACACCCATTATTTTTCTAAAAACATGGTATTGCACACCACAAGCATCAAACATGGCTATGATTTTATTAAGCAACCCAATATTTATATTTTCAACCACTCTTCAAGTGGTTGAATCGAACGATAACTCTGTTCTAAATATCATCGTTTAATATAAATAACCGCTGGATTGTGAAATAAGACATACATCTTGAAAGATTTTCATGTTTTAACATACTTGTAAATCAAAGTAGGATATGATATGAAAAACAACCAGTACTTACGTATTCTGAGAATATTATCCGAACACTTATACTTCCGCTCGAAATTTCACAGGAACTAAACAAATCTCGGTGAAGTCTCGTGAACTTTCATTCGAGCACCTCTGGATTTATTACATACTTAGAACGATAAAGAAAACATTCAAAACACATTCGCAAGGGTGGGTAGGGGACGTGTATTGCTTATGCAATACTCTCAAAATGCATGATGGATTTAATCATTCTCCGACCATAATTATCACCTCATAATTCTCGAAGGATGGTTCCTTTTTCCATAATTATAAGGTGAAAAGTCATATTTGTACTCTTCGCTTTACATATTAACACAAACTATAGTTAGACAGGGGGTATTTTTGAGGGGTGGATGGGAATCTTTTCTCACTTTTTTGTCTTGGTTTGTATTTATTAGTCCCCTACCGGTTTCACCGGAAGGGACGTACTCTTCGCCTTACATATTAACACAAACTTTAGTTAGACAGGGAATATTTTTGAGGGGTGGATGGGAATTTTTTCTCACTTTTTTGTCTTGGTTTGTATTTATTAGTCCCCTACCGGTTCACCAGAGGGGACTATAGCTGTCCGTCTGTCTGTCCGTCCGTTTGTCTGTCTGTCCCACTTCAGTTTTCCACACTTTTTAGTTCACCTGAACCAAAGGTTCAAGTGAGCTTTTCTGATCACCCGTTGTCCGTCGTCTGTCCGTCTGTCCGTCCGTCTGTCTGTCTGTCTTTCTGTCCGTCCATCTGTAAACTTTTCACATTTTTGACTTCTTCTCAAAAACCTCTAAGCCAAATTTAACCAAACTTGGTATTAAGCATCCTTATGAAAGGGGATTCTAAATTGTTAAATTAAAGGGTACAACCCTTTTTAAAGGGGAGATAATTACGAAACAGTGAAAATAGGGTGCATGTCTTTAAAAATCTTCTTCTCAAGAACCACTGCACCAGAAATGCCAATATTTACACAAAAGCTTGTATATGTAGTGAAGATTCTAAATTGTAAAAATCGTGACCCCCGGGCCAAAACTGGGGCCCCAGGCGGGGTTCAAAATTTAACATGGAAATACATAGGAAAAATGTTTAGAAACCATCTTCTCAAGACCCACTGCACCAGAAATGCCAACATGTACACAAAAGCTTGTATATATAGTGAAGATTCTAATTTGTAAAAATCGTGACCCCCGGACCAAAACTGGGACCCCAGGCGGGGTTCAAAATTTAACATGGAAATCCATTGGAAAAATGTTTAAAAATCTTCTTCTCAAGAACCACTGCACCAGAAATGCCAATATTTACACAAAAGCTAGTATATATAGTGAAGATTCTGAATTGTAAAAATCGTGACCCCCGGACCAAAACTGGGGCCCCAGGCGGGGTTCAAAATTTAACATGGAAATCCATTGGAAAAATGTTTAAAATCTTTTTCTCAAGAACCACTGCACCGGAAATGCCAATATTTACACAAAAGCTTGTATGTATAGTGAAGATTCTAAATTGTAAAAATCGTGACTCCCGGACCAAAACTGGGGCTTTAACATGGAAATAAATAGAAAAAATGTTTAGAAATCATCTTTTCAAGACCCACTGCACCAGAAATGCCAACATTTACACAAAAGCTTGTATATGTAGTGAAGATTCTAAATTGTAAAAATCGTGACCCCCGGGCCAAAACTGGGGCCCCAGGCGGGGTTCAAAATTTAACATGGAAATACATAGGAAAAATGTTTAGAAATCATCTTCTCAAGACCCACTGCACCAGAAATGCCAACATGTACACAAAAGCTTGTATATATAGTGAAGATTCTAATTTGTAAAAATCGTGACCCCCGGACCAAAACTGGGACCCCAGGCGGGGTTCAAAGTTTAACATTGAAATACATTGGAAAAATGTCTAAAAATCGTCTTCTCAAGAACCACGGCACCAGAAATGTCAACATTTACACAAAAGCTTGTATATATAGTGAAGATTCTAAATTGTAAAAATCGTGACCCCGGACCAAAACTGGGGCCCCAGGCGGTCCGGGCTACAACTTTAACATAGAAATATGTAGGAAAATGTTTAAAAATCTTCATAGTATCAAGAACCACTGCACCAGAAATTCCAAAAACTGGGCCCCCAGGCGGGGTTCAAAGTTTAACATATATAAAAAAATGTTTAAAAATCTTCTTCTTAAGATCTACAATGCAACAGTTTGGGATATCACTATGCATACATTGGCAATTGTAGATTTTAAAGTGTTAAAATCATGACCCTCGGACTAATACTGGGGCATCAAGAGGGGTTCAAAGTTTAACATAGAAATATATAGGAAACATGATTAAAAAAATCTTTTCGAGAACTACAATGTCATACTTTGTGAGATTACTTTACTTGGATCCTCAAATAGTGAAAACTTTAAATTATAGAAGCGATCTAATACTGGGGCCCCAGGAGAAGGGGTTCAATGTTTCACATAGAAAGATAGGAGGGAACATGTTTAAAAATCTTATGGAGGAGAACTACAATGCTTAAATTTGTGAGATTACTATGCAAGCATTCTCAAATTGTAAAGTTTCTTAATTGTGGAAGCCGTGACCCCCAGACTAATATTGGGGCCCAAGAAGGGGTTCAAAATTAACATAGAAATATATAGGGAACATGTTTAAAAATCTTCTTCTCAAGAACTACAGTGCAACAGTTTGTGAGATTACTATGCAAGCATCATTGGCTATTGTAGATTCTAAATTGGTAAAATCGTGACCCCCGGACTAATACTGGGGCCCCAAGACCTCCAGACCAATACTGAGGCCCCAAGTGGGGTTCAAAGTTTAAGATAGAAATATATATGGAGTTTGTTTAAAAATTTTCTTCTTGAGAACTACAATGCTACAGTTTGTGAGATTACAATGCAAGGATCCTCAAATAGTGTAGTTGTTAAAGCCAATCATAAACCCCAGACCAATACTGGGGCCACAGAAAGGGGTTCAAAGTTTAAAATAGAAATAACATATGCTATGAAATAGAATGTTACAAGAAACTGTTGTTCAGGTGAGCGATGTGGCCCATGGGCCTCTTGTTTTCTTTATGCGTTTGAGGAATTAGATGAGATAAAATAAAGAGTATTATTTAAATCTTCCTTCTTCTTTTTTTTTTATCTCATTTCTATATCAAGTATGTAGTTTAAATTTCCTCTGTTCTTTTATGTCTGATTAAAGGTGCATGGTCACGATTTTTGTCAAATTATATTTTTCTGTTTTTATTATTTACAATGCTTTATGAATGCATTTCAAATTATCAAATCAAATTTGGGTGCCAAAGTTTTAAGCAAGATACAAGGCTCACAATTCTTCGTCATGTAAACAAGGCTCGTACCCTGTTTTTGTTTACATAGGTTCAATATACCAGTAAAAAATCTTTTTCAAGATGATTTGTCCATATTCTTATTTCTTGTTAAGCATAAATAAACTGTTCCTAACGATTTACATATTCATTTTAGGTCTAAAACTGGAATTTTCACTTCAACATTCAAAATGTAAACAAGAGCTTTGTTTACATATCGAGGAATTGTAAACTCTGAAACTCGCTTATAACTCAACAAATGACATTCAAATTTTGGTCGCCTATTAAAAATGCCTTACTGAAGCATTATAAACATTAATATCGAAAAAATAATTTTTGACCAAAATCGTGACCATGCCCCTTTAAAGCATAACATTTATAACGTTTTTAATAGTTTTGAAATAGATGTATGCTTCGAAGCTTTCATAGAATAATTCAAACCGGTAGGGGACGTGTATTGTTTATGCAATACTCTCAGAATGCTTGTTTTTTCATATCAAAGACAGATACTGTATTGAAAAACTATTCTAATGTTCATTAAATATATTGGGTTAGACACGGATAAAGTCTAAGACAAATACTAGCAAAAGATTGGTGTATTGTTGGGCGTCGTCGCAAGACTATTTCTCTTGAAAGGATAGGGGAAATATAAGGCTGTTTAATGATGACACACGCTGTTAATAAAAGCCGTGACGGATTTGGCTGAGAGTCTTTGTCTAAGGTTGTTTTCATGGGCGTAATGAAGTTTTATAAATAGAAAACACGACAATGCATCTTTGTGTATTGAAGTTCCTATTTTAAATTATCACGACATTTTCCAATTTGTTTTTTTTTTCTTTTATTTTTTTTTTTTTTGCCTCGAAGAAAATATTTTAACAATACTTGAGATATTTAATTTCAACCGATCACATTTCCATATTTATATCATTGAAGGAAAAAGCGTGAACATATTTTTAGATATCACTTTATCATCAAGACAGTTGCCATTATATTAAACTAACCCCAAAATATTTCTGTTTTGAGACAAATGTGATTTATTAGGTTTTTCGATTATAGTCAACACAAAATGGTTTGAATTGATAAATAGGGAGTCAAGAGTGAACTGCAACCATATATAACTAAAATATGATAACTCGTTTGTGAAGATTTGGGTCACAGAATGGGGAGCAGCGTGCATAATTCATTTTCATTTTTGAAACTGGCAGTAAAACAATAAAGTATCTTCGTCTAAAGTACATTGGATTTGATGAATAATACCTATTGTTTTATTCAGTATTGTTATATTCAGTAGTATTTTCTCACTATATAACTCTATATAGACGAATAGTCAATAATTGTAATATTAGCTCGTCCGAAAAATATTGACCGGTCAATATTTTTTTGATATTGACTGGCTAGGAATAATATCTAGAGAACATTCCCTCTATTTCAAATAATCGCCTCTGATTTGTCGATTCGTAAACGATGACGCGAATAACTCTTCGCGACTCCAAAACAAGGTGACGTCATAATAGACAGTCAGTCAAGGCAAGTAAACAACGAACGCGCAATGCGATGGTTTGCTATCATAACGGATATAAGGATTTGCGAATTACTGTGAAGTAAAATCAGGTTGAACATATGTATGTTAATTCTTACGGTCGGCGGAATATCACCAGTGACCGTTTGATGCCGAGGATATTTTGGAAATGAACTTTGCACAAAATTGAATTCGTGAATTCTTTGTTGAGCTGAGAAAATTACGGCGATCTGTTTTCAATTAATTTCTTAAATTTTGGTTTGTTTCTTCATATAACAAAACAAATGTTGACTGTGATTTCGGGCAACATTGATTATATATGCCCCCTTGGGACGAAAATATTGCCCGCCGCTTCGCGTCGGGCAATATTTCGTCCCTCGGGCGCGAATATAATCAATGTTGCCCTCAACCCCAGTCAATATTTGAATACTACTTACGCTAATGGCAACAGAATTTAAGAAATTATAATCTGCTCTAAGTGTATGTTTTAATTAAGCACTTTGATCTGCTGAGAAAAATAAGACTCGAGCGACACTCATGCTGTGTAGTTTCCTTAATTACACTAATAAGACTGATATTAAATCACTTTTATAATCTACGAAATAATTTTAATTACATTTGGGTTTGAAGTATTTACAACCCTTCTAAACCTTTTGTGACTGGTTCGTAAGCAGCTTTATTTCCGTGTTTGAATCTAATATATAAAGTTTCAAAATTGTTCAGAAGTACTTTATCCTCAGGGATGAAAGGTTGCATAACGTCAATGATTTATAAGTGACATGTCAAATTCGTTTGCAAGCAATTTGTAAGTGTACAAAACCATCAGGGAATAAATAATCCGTAGAAAATACCACGAAAATACAAATTTCTTGGTAGTTCTTTTATACTATAGCAACGGCAAGGTCGGGAAACCGTGTTAAAAAAAACTAGAAAAAAAACTTTTTTACTATCATTTATTAAAAATGTTCAATCTAATTTCTGACAGCCAGACTGTAATATATTTGATTAAAGGGCAAGAATGTCAGACAGTGTTAATGAACATCTAAAAAGAAATCCCCTTGCATTTAGCGAATACTCTGAAGAAGAGGAAGTAAACAGGAGAAACGACGTTACGCAGGTATAACACAGGTATAACAGGTACAGGTATAATAGGTTCGTGCTTTAACCACTGTCCGAATGATGATTGTTACTATAACAATCTTCATTTGGACAGTGAGCAGAGCACGTGCAGCATACAAAACATTACTATTATTTATCGTAAGTCATTGAATTAATAATTGCTGTTTTCCAACGAAATAGACACACCTTGAAATAATCTGATGACTTGCGGACTAATGCACTTACCTGACTGACGGTCCCACAAGCTTCAACTAAAAACTCAAGCTTCCTGTTGAGTTTTTAGTGCAGTTAACAACTGTGAATGTATATAATTATGTAATTGTATAATGTTTGGTTATAGGCACGGAAATCAATAATTGAGTTGTTTTTACGTGTCATTTTGTCAAAGAAATGGTAATTCTCTACATTACATTTTTTTGTAAACAACTATAAGACTCGAGCATTGTTTACATAACAATCATTTCTTACCACTGCATCTCGCTTGTAACTTGACTTTAACATTCAATATTTTTGTCAATCATTTAAAAATCACCAGTAAACCATTTTATACCTAAAAAATTAAAATTTTGATCTCAAATCGTGTCCAAGTCCCTTTAAAGATAATGATTTGATAAGCTACATGTATACACTGCTATTTATTTTCTAAAATTCCAGATATTTTAGCTTTTTTAAAATCTCTTTATTTTTATAGAGCTCCTCTTCTAAATGGAATCAATATCAATTTGGTCCTAATTCGTCCGTACAAGTCGTAGTACGAATCAGATAAAAATACTTATCGAAGTTATTGAAAATGTTTTCCTACGATACGTGAAGAGGTTTTACATTACAACGTTTCATAAATATGAAACACATATAAAACATTAATACATATATAGTTAACATATATTATCCCGTGATAGCTCAGATGGTAGAGCAGAGGACTGTAGTATGCATTACTGATATCCTTAGGTCGGTGGTCCAAATCCGCCTCGCGGGAATTTTTTTTTACCATATTATTCATTGGTCAGCATTTTTGATAATGATAAGAATTTTCATCAGTAATAAATTAGTAGTTTAATTTAAAAGTAGACAAACTTTCGCAAACTTTTTTTTTCATTAGTTTCAAAATAAAAATGGTGTACTTTGATATGTAGTGATGAAAAAGATGTCACGGTTCTAATTTTACACTAAAATAAATAGTAAAACCATGTCACAAAAACGTCAGGGGGGGGGGGGTTGAACCCCTTATCTTCTTTGAAATATACTCTCTTCTGTAATTAATCTACATGTACTCGTATAATGAAAAATTGTACAAGCAACCTCTTCACCCAACCCCCAATTTGTCTTGCCCCTTCAGCTCTTTAAAATAACGATTAACATATTATTGAAATATTTGAAATATTAAATCGAGAAAATAATACATATTTCATCATGATAATATACTTTTGATAAATTCAGTAATTCCTGGTGTCATGTATAAGTGGTTAACCACAAACCTAAATACATATGCATTAATACAGTATATTTTAATTCCAAAAGGAAAAAATAACACAAGACAGAAAGACATCTTTTGACATGTGTAAAAGCACAGTGACAAACAATTGAAGAATTTTAATTATAATGTTCAACAACCAAAAAAGACAAAACCACAAGAGTATGAAACATCAACCATGCCTGGCTTACAAAGTCCTAATTCTCTCCTTCACACACTCTCTCTGTCTGCACCGAGTTACAACAGAAACATCGTAATATGCAAACTATTGATCGAACTTCTATTTCCGTGTCTTTTTCCTTGTTCAACAAAAATGGGGTTCAAAATGTCACAATAAAGATTCATAGATAAGATGCAGTTCTTAATGTTCTGTTAAATATTTCATAATTGCAAAATGTTTTCTGCAAATATAATTGCTATCAAAATGTTCTTCTCATTAAGATACGTAATGTCGATTTTTATATGATACATATTCTTACAGAAAACCATCTCAAAAATAATAATTTTACGCCATGCACTCAACGAGTTGTGAAGGGCGCACGTTGACCTTTTAGACAGTCAACCAGTCAGTCCGGCAGTACATTATTTGGTCAGAGAAACTCCTCCGCATTTACTTAGCGAGTTTAGTTTTCGTTGTTATTAAGAGCATTAAATTGTATATATGTGCTTACTTACAGGATATTCCAACTCGATCTCGAACTGGGAACTATGCATCAAAAGAACGTATAGATTTGGTCAAAAATTAAATATACTACTAAAAAGAAATCTCGATTCACTTGACTTTATACACGAACTTTATTGCTCCATTTGCTAATGCGCAGGAAATTGTGATTTAATGTGTGAAGTGAGAGTTGTACCCCCTAGCTAAGAACAAAGAAGTTTGAAACAGTTTGAAAGTGCAACTATCAAAATATCATGAAAACTGTAGTTAATTACAAATTGCGAAGACAACTGCTGGCGTAAATATAGTCAAACATTTCCAATTCGTTTTTCTGGGAGTGAGTGTGCATATATGTAGGATTTGACAGACTAGGATCAAGCCTAGATATAAAGTTTCAAGTCATCTTTTACCGCTGATTTTTTAGGGGTGAAATTTCTTCTAAATATCAGTATCGTCAAACATCTCTCATTTGTTACAATTATAATAGTATATTCTCTGAGGAGACTGGATGGTCAACATATTTAGAACCATTTTAACAAGGCCTTGGACTATCAGTAGGGCGTAGCTATCTATTGCTTGCGTCAAAACAAGTTAAAAATGACGCTGTTTTAAGCGAAACATACACCGATTGCGTAGTCTTCGCTCAAAAGCCAGACAAATCTTGTTGATTTCAAAGAGCCATAGCTGAGTGGCTAGCAATGAAATACACATGCCTACGTCACATTGCTGTTTGACACAACTACCAAAAGTCCAAGTTCATGGTAAAATGGTTCTACCATCGGATCTACTTAATATGTTACGATCTGATTTGTTGAACTGTGTAAATTATAATTTAGTAAAAAAAAATACCAATGCAGTTAACCTTTAAATGTTGATATTTTCCTATATTTTTATTCTGGATTCTTCTTCCAAACGAGATGAATGCAGTCTACAAATTGTCATGACCGTCGAACTCTCCTATTGGCCACACTTCTAATTGTAATAAATTTCCAGAAAATAATATATTGGGTGTTTCCTATGAATTTCATTTCCTTAATTTCATGTATTGTTAAACAAATGTTGCTGCACGTGCTTAACAAGATATTTTAGTGGATGAAAAGTAGTTACGCTGGGAAAATTTGATGACCAGTACCGACGAACTCACAAACGGACTTTGTACATGTACATCTCAAAAACATTATATCTCTCAACACGGTGCTTTGGATATTATAAATATACTATGAGAAGTACTAATATCATTAAAAGTGAAATTGTTCAGTTGGAAAAACAATCAACTTCTCCTTAAAATCTTCTTTTTTAAAGTGTGTCCAATACCTACAATACAAATAAGGCAAATCAGTTATAAATCAGAAAACTGCTCAATAATTTAAAAAAGGGGGCGGAGCAGAGTTGTCGAGCCTCTTTGAAAGAGAGAAATAAATTAACCGAATTAATTGAAACACAAACTTTAAGACGTCAAGAAAATAATTGTCGAATGGCTTTTAATTCCCACAAAATAAGATAATCAAAGTCCTGAAAGCCGGGCTCTTTTGGTGTGTCTTTATGCATATTGTGTAGTAAAGACTGAACATATCTCTCTCTCTCTCATGCTTTTAATGTATGCAAAGCGTCAGAGAGCGACCAAATTTTGTAAGCGGCTATTAACAAAAATATGTATGTCTAGTAGAAAAAAGTTCATCAGTTGCTGCCTTGAATTTTGCAACAAGCGTTATATATTCAGTCCCCACTTCTTCAACGCGCAGCAAAATGTCCAATATGCAATCTCTTGTTTTTAAAACACGTTATTAATAAGAAAACTAAAAAAGGTAGACATATCTCTCGAAATTAAAAAAAAGAAACAAAATGCCGAAACTTTTGACAAAACGTGACTTTTTGTGTAACTATTTGGTATAGCGGAAGGGTTTAATTTGACGCTGTTTGTTTACTTTTAAAGTTGTGGTACATGTATTTATAGTAACATTGGCGATTTGGCTGCCTATAGCCAGGACTCTGCTTTCAGCAGAGCCCGGCTAAACATGATAAAAGATTTTCGGTAAAGCAGTCAATACATACATTACCATATTTCATGTGTAATAATCCAAGTAGGACCATAATTGCTAAGACGATAACAGCTAATGATGATCCAATCGCAATCCCCGCAGAATTTCCATTGTCATTCAAAAACGCATTTGATTCTGAAAAAAATTCAAACTAAAAACTTAAACATGGCTATAAATAGACAAGTAATTAAGACTTTTCAATTTTGGCGGATTGGTTTTGATATGACCCACTTCTTTTTGGTAATTTCTGAACATATTGAATTCAGTTTAAAGCTGCAAACTGCCATTACTGTTAACAATTTACCCAGTGTCGATTCCATGTAAATAATAACTATAATCTACAAGAGTCTCCTGTATTTGAACACAATATTCTTTTCTTTGTTTTGATTTAAACATATTTTTATTGTTCAAAAATACAATTGGGACTGGGCACATGATTTAGACCGAACTCTCCCAAATATATTCTTTCGGATCCTGTACTGAAATTAAACGTTATATGGTAATTATTTTCTAAATGTAACATAGGATAAACAAACCTCTGTCCAGTTTGACTGGCATGGTACACCCAAGCATGTTGCAAGACATGATTGCAACGCCGTACACGCCTTTTGGGCCAGATGGAACATCAGCTGATTGGATAGTGGCGTTTGATTGGCTAATATTAGCAACAACGTCCCATACCGTAATGGTTTGTTGATATATAAGAAAATACTGAGGATATCCTCCATCAAATGGGGAACTCCATGTAATTCTCAAGTATTTAGCATTCGTTTGTGAAATACCGATGATTTTTGGTTCTGCCGGTCTTGCTAGAAATATAATAATACTCACTTTAAACTAGACCGATAATATTAGTAATAGAATGCTGAATTCACTTTTCTTGTTATATTTATTTTCATTGCGTCACTAAATTACCGATGATCAAGATACATTACCCTAACTATGCACAGAGGCATTGTGCCTTCAATTTAGTAACTTACATTTCTCCAGATACCCAATCTTATATGTACTGCTGTTTTTTGACAAGATGACTTCTTTTGCTTGACACATTATTTCGTCATACACGACGTCACGACTGACTGTAAAAGCGTACGTGTGTCCTCGGTAGACGATGGAATCATTTCTGTACCATGTATAGGACCAGGTTAACTGGTGTCGGTAATATGCTGGCTGTGACGTGGAATAACTTCTACAAGTCAAAGTCAACGTGTTACCGTATCGAGGAGTCTCCAGGTTCGACTCAATTATAGGAGTCGATGGCTTACCTGTTGGAATGGTAAATGAAAGACAGCTCAGAAAAGATTAACCATTCAAATTTATGTATATATATATATATATATATATATATATATATATATATATATATATATATATATATATATATATATATAAAATAAAGTATAGTGTGAATACTAAGTACTAATTATAATTTTTGAGCAATATAAATTCTGTTTTGGCTATTTTTGTATACGTTATTATTTTTCTTTTTGCAAATTGATCATATTGTAATTTTTATCCTTACTCGTCCTTGTGGTATAAGTTCTTATTGAGAAATGTTTCGACTTGATGCACACTTTAGTACATTCTACATCATTAGACTCTGACTGCCAGTTTCATATACATTAACTGACTCTTATCTAACTTATTGCACTGTTCCCAGTTTTATAATCAACATATAATTTTTTTCAATAAAAAATTCAAACACATTCGATTATTTGATGATAAAAAAAAGAAAATTCATGTTATAAAAGCAAGCTACTTTTCATGAACACATATTCCAGTTCTAGTGATTCATGGGATTTCGTTCATGGAAGTATGACGGAGCCAGTTAAAAAGGTTTTACATCGTTCATGGAAACAATAAACTTTAAAAAGCTGGTCATCGGGTCAGTAAGCGTCCACGAAACTCCCATGTGATTCCGATAACATATGTGCTCTTGCCATAATGACAACGTTTTTTTTAATAATTGAAAACTACATATACATGCCTGCCACAACGAGTAGTACTCCTCTAGTGTTCTGGGCATCGGATAGTGAAGTTCCACCCCTGTAGAGATCACCATCTTGGAGAGAGATATTTTTCACCTCCAACAAGATTTGTGATGATGATTTGTTGGGAATCCTTTTGTACTGGTATTTTTCTGATTGGCCGCTGGTATTGCCATTTCTTGTAATAGTGAGTATTGTTTTTTCTAAGGTGTTGGTATTCCGAAAGATATAGTAAGAGCCAGCCGAAGGGAAAAACGGAATGGTCCATGTAATTGTTGCATTCCTACCCTCTTGAGATTTAAGTATGTCAGCTGAAATGTATAAAGAAATGAACATTTGAAGCAATTAAATAATTATACACTTAAATTTATAAGTTATCACTGACATACAGGTATATACTTAGTTCAAAGGTGGATTGATTTAGCGATACAGAATATCCCCATTCACAGCTAGTATTTTATATTATAAGCCGAACTACTTCTTAGTTCAACACACAAGAATGACGCATCAAAATTTGACAGCATACAAGCTTTATAATTACTTATTGAATTAAAAAAAATGCTTTTTATATCATTAGCCCATAAAACAATTGTACAAGTACTTTAACTTTGTAATTCTCTTTCTATGTGTTTTGATAAATTCATATCAAAAAATAGAATGGATGGTGAAACTAACGTTTATTTGGCCCAGAAAACAGACCCCGGCACAGAGAAATTTCTTTCTTCATCGAGTCAAGAATTTTAACATCTACTTCGATAGATGAAAAGTTTAAAGCATCTTTGACTGTGTATGGCTGGTTTGCATCGGACCAATTGCCCGGATCATCATTCCTGGTGACAAAGATAGACTGTTCGGAATCTCCAACGGACGACCAAGAAAACTCAGCGTTTCCAGCAATGAATTTAGATTTAATTTTCTCAGAGCCTAAAGAAAGAAGAGAAGATAAAGCCAGACGTAAGAACAAGATTCCCGCAATTGATATCAAAACCCTTAATATTTTAATTTTGTGAATAAATGATGAAATTATAAGTCGTAAACTGTAAAAGTAGTTGGATAGTGGCATGTGGGTGTGTCTAATTTTAATGAAAACGACTCATAAAATACCATATAGTAACGCATTTGAACGAGCATTCCATGTTAAGTGCATATTAATGACGTCATAATGAAAAATTACATTTTTAGTCATTTTAGTGCCTGTAGGTTTTACCTAATATCATACTTATACTCTATCCCGAATTTTTGCTTTTACCACTTTTTGCTATATTATAAATACCTTTGTGCTCAAACTACGTTCATCCACTAATTTGAAACGCCCCCTCTACCGATTCAGGTTTTAATACACATCCCAAAATAGAAAGTTTACGGGCATTTTGCATTGCATTTCCCATTAATAAGCCCGTTGAAAAATTACGCGAGGTGTCCCGAGTATTTCCGAATGGAGAAAAGATGTAAACATTTCCCTTTATAAATCTCCTTAAGATTTTTTTTTGTTCCTGTAAACTTCTATGAGTGAAAAGGGATAATTTGTTAATGAGGATATCTTGGATATTTTCCATTTCATCTATTTCATTTCTACTTCTTTCACATGTATGTGTATTTTTTTTTTATTAAAAATCATCAAAAAGTGATGGTAGCAATAACTTGGGACAGACTATAGTACAATGCACAGCATCATTAAGGCGGACAAAGACGTTGAAAATATCGTACATTTTGCGGCCAAATTTTGAACCGATTTTGAACCCATAAATAGAGTTCCTGATTTAAAATAAGAAAAAAAAACCAAATAAGTGTATTGTTTCACATCAAATGCTATTGTTGTTAACTATAAAACTAGATCTGAAATTTCGATACTTCATTAGAAAGGGTCATTTGAAAGTAAAATTATTCCAATTGACATGCAAGGGCGTAGTCATCAAGTGTATTTTGTCACTTGTTTAACCAGGCATTTGGCCAATGTTTGATAAGGATGCTTTTTAAGAGCATATATTTTGTCACTTTTTAAAATGAAGGGTACTTGCAGTTAGGCTTTTCAATTTGCACGGAGTCACTCAGAGTAGAAGAGACCACTTCTTTTGCCTGGCATGTTATCTTATCTTTATACAGTTCCTCCTCAACTTTCAGTCTTAATATGTTGCCTGATCGAATGATGAAATTGCCGTTCTTGAACCACTTGTAGGTGATCGATGGATACCGTTTATAGTTGTTCGGCAAGGAAGTAGAAACACTCAAGCATTTCAAAGTCACGTAGTTACCTACGTCTACTTTAGTTTGTCCTATAATTTTTGGTTTCAATGGGTTTCCTTTAAAAAAAATATGAACATTGTAAACAACTAATTCCAATATGAAAAAATATCTTGCATACATTATTTTCAATTTTTATGCAAAAATGTTGTCTAGCAAGTCGGTCTTTACCGTATACAATAACGTAGGCCCAATCTTCGGCGAGTGGGCGTAATGAACCCCCAGTGTATACTCCAGAGTCTGGGAGAGAGACGTTTATTATCTGGAACCCCACTCTCCGAGGATCCGACGGAGTTTCCTGGTAGACATACTTATCAGGATAAAGACTACTAGCGTTTTGTTTGCTGACTTTGAAGATGGTCTCATTTTTGTGAAATATTGAGTATCTTTCATTTTCGGAGTAACTTGTCATCGTCCAGGATACAGTTCCAGTCTCCCCCTCTCGAAAGAATCGTTTGTTTGCTGTTATGATAAATGTAATATTAAAAATCACACATGTTTGGAAGGTATATAAATAGACTAATACCCCCTTAAGCAAGAATTGCGCCGTTTACTTTGAGACTATAAATGATAGTTTGCAATGGGTAATTGTATAGTTCATAAGCACAGCTGATTTATAGAGACAGCTGGTGAATGAGAACCAATATCGAACAAATTCACACAATGCCAAAGTACTTTTAAAGATTAGAATGTAATGTTCAAAAAATTTCAAATTGTCCACAAGTGTATTCTGGGGGTTTTTTTCAAGGAACTAAAATAAATTTTGCAAGCAATCAATCAGAATACAAACAAATAAGCTGCCAAAATTTATCTCCAACCATCTCTATAAAAAAAATTCGAAGCTCGTTAACTTTCATTTCACACGAGCCTGGAAATAAAACATCGCTTTAATTCATGGGAAAAACTAGAAATACTTACTTTTAATGTCAAAACTGAAATAAGCCAAGGAGAAGTTTGTGTACCGCTGCATGATCTCCAGTTGTACACTGTCATGGTTAATGACGTCCTGAATTTGTATTTCAGAATTCCTGCTGACGGCCCAAGACTTCAAGAGTCCGACACTACTAGAGTACCTCACATATTCTTTATCAATTTGTGTCTTATCCAGTTGACTCTTCCAAGAGATGACTAACGCATCTTCCTGGAAGGTTTTCTGAATATTCAGTGACTTTACTCCTATAAAAATAATAAAATAATTTGTATGTACATTCTATTAAGGGAAACATGTTCAAATATCATTGTCGAATAGACACCATGATGTTGTCTCGCATGTTACGTTTACTGTCTGTTTTCCAACTGAATAAACTTTTTCTCGGTGTTATTTAAAATTCATAAATTATTTCTATAGGCCCCTTCGCACATTTGTAAAGGAATTTATCAAAATCTCACTTTTTTCTTATTTGCTACTATCAATAACTGTGTATATATTAGTGTCTCTGTATAATTATTTACAACGTCTCCAGTAAATATGTCATGCATAGTTAACAAATTTCTAGAAAACATCAAAATGTTTTTGTATAAATTAATAACATTTTAAATATTGGGCAGTGTGGTAGAGAATCTATTGATTTTATTCATTATCAGTTCATTATTTATTCTTTATACTTAGCCAAATGCTTCATCAAAATGGATTTTTCCTGGAAAAAAAACTTCCTGTTTTGTCTTTACATATAGTACCTTACTAATTTCTAGTATAATGTTGATGTATTTAGATGTGCATTTTCCCCATAGTTTGAGAGAAAGATTTTTTTTATTCTTAATGTGAATTGAAATAATTATTTCTATGAGTGATAAGTTTATAGTTCAATACCGATTATATTTCCGTATTCTATTTCCTTTTTTTTAGATTAGTTATTCATTTATAAGGCTTTAGTAATTAAAACGGAAAAGAAGCTTTACTAGATATATTTCCGTGTGTTGCGCGTGTTTCATTGACCTTTATACAAAATACTTTATAATAATATTTTTCAATAATTCTACGTTGTTTTCTGTACAGTCATGTATCTTGTGTTCAATCATGAACGGATATTAGCGGTATGGATGAGACAAAATTGACAAAGCTCACAAAAGTTTTTGTCTTGTTCTGAAATGCTGAAAATTAAAAAAAATGTTTAGAAACAGTACATACTTTAAAAAACATGTTTTAGGGCCCCGCTCTTCGGGCGCCCTATAGTAATCAATCTGTCCGTCCGTCAATCCGTCCAAGATCACATCTTCTCTCCCCTTGGCCAAATATAACTCATACTTCACCTACATGGGGGCTTTGGATAAAGGGTGTGCGGCGTCTTCTAACTCATTTTCTAGGTCTAAAGTTAATTAAGATCATGGCATAATTATTGAAAAAAAATCCATGTCCGAATTACATATTCTCTCTCTTTGGTCCAATCTGGCTCACACTTCACCCACAGAGTGCCTTTGGTCAAAGAAAATGCGGTGATCTCAAATGAATTTTCTAGGTCAAGGTCATATCAAACCACGCAAAAAAAAAATTCAGAGCATATTTACTCTCCCCATTACCCTATTTGGCTCATACGTAACATAAACAGAGCTTTGGGGTAAAGGTTGTGCAGCGACCTTAAACCAAATTTCAAGTTCAAATGTTAATTAAGGTCATTGCAGACCTCTTGAAAATCCAGCTTAGACCACAAATTAAATCGCATTAGCTTAATATTAAACTAAAAAATGCTGTTGGTAAAGACAATGAGCTTGACTAACAGTTGTATACAATGTAACAACCTGAAAGTTTCTAAGACATAGGTGAAAGTCACAGCAAAAACCTCTGAAATGCTTTTATAGTATTTTCCATTACTAAAGCGGGGTCCTTTGAGATTAAAACTATTTAAATTATGTTAGTAAAAGTGTATGTTATTTCTGATAAATGTTTTAAAACATAACATATTGAGCTTTAAAACTAATGGTGTTGAAAATATCACAAAAATGTAAGATTTAACATACATATCTATCTCCAAATTGTCTGACTCCCTCTATTTCTTACGTAAATTGATTGTACTTCACAGCTCTATCGAAACTGACAGGATTTAAATCGAAACGATCCAGTTCGAAGCAGTTTATTAATTGGTCGAAATCTTCAGATATAATCATGATGATGTCAGACTCATATTCCCATATAAGACGATTTGGCTGTTTCTTTTATCAAACAAAATGCTGTACATTAAGAATGATTTAGTTACTTGTACTTACTTTCAATTCGTTTAAAGAAAGATATAAATATAAACAATAAAATTCTTTCTTTGATGATTCATGCGGGTTTTAAGGTAGCGTTCATTGTAGAAATATATACATAACCCGCTAACGCCGTCATCGTTTTTTCTGTAATGTTGCTTCGTTCATGTCCCGGATGAATCAACAATGATTTCATTTTTTAAATGTCTATATATCGTACATTGCGGGTGTATCGTTTACCCTTGTTGTTTAATATCAAAGCATTTAAACAAACTACAGAAAATAATTGCATATTTCATTTTTTAATTAATTAATTTTCTTGCATTATTTTACCAAAAAACACGTTAAAACTGGCCTAAATTTTCAACAAATACAGGAATATTTATCCCAATTCTCGAAAACACGAGAGAAACTGGAAATATAAATGGTCCGGTTGGAATTTTGCGCATAGAGGGTTACATGGTATATAATAAAGCATAAGATAGTTTGGTCCTAAGTTGAAACTTTTATTTTTAGAAAGATGCTTTTAATATTCTGTGACATTTTTAATACCTTTTTTATGCCTTAATGTTTTATCTGCTAAGTTTTCTTTTCTTATATCTTTTGAAAATGTTCGGTCTTCATAATTTTGAGAGTTTAAAAACAAGCAACGCAACATAAAGTGGTACTAAATAAAGTAATATAAAATCAAGACTATCAGTTTATTTATCTTCTTATTCAGATATGATTACTTGCTGGTTCTATGGCAGTTAAACAATTACAGCAAAATATCGGCTAGATTTCTGATTGACGTAAGTCCTAAAATATTGTACATGTATTATGTAAGATCGTCCGCCCCTAAGTTTCGGGTCAACCTAATTTGCATACAGCGGGTAGAAAATTACACAAAGGTTGATCTTCCATCTGTATTATAAAAGAGAAAAATAACATACCTGGTAGATAAATAAGCATCAAACAGGTTATTATAACCATTTCTACCATGGCGTCGATGATGATGATATTTGTTGTTTTTATTTTTCTGAAGTTCCGTGTGGATTTGTTTAATTAATCTATCACCAATCACGTGACGATACAAGTATTAATCTTCCGCGTTTATCTAATTATATAGAATCACACTCAGCTTCAGACTCTATTCGAGTAATAAGGAATACAAATGTGTCCGTTTAAAATAAGTATTTTATTTCTGTGTCACTTGTGCCCTAATTGTTACGAATATAATATTATAAAATATATTATATCTTTATGGGAGTATGTGTAATTATATATAATGCCTATATTAAGGAGAGAACAATCTAAGTTTTTAACCTTTGACATTACGTGAAACACGATGTCATTTAATAATCAATTGTAAATATATACGTCTTCGTGTTTAGAACTTGTGTATATATAAGCACACTATATTTGACATTAAAAGTTGACAATTTATTTATCAGGATTTACAATCACGATTTTTATTTTTTCACGAGAAATTTTTTCAAATTTTATTTTCCATTTTCAATGTTTATATTTACAGCGCATTACAAATCTAAATCCAGCTAGCTGACATTTGAAGGGCGAATTATAAACTAAAATAAAGTATTTTTTTATGTAGATAAGGTTTCTGCAATGACCGTGTCTGCATGTAGAGTGCTGACATTGAAAAGTATATGACCGCGACTTTTTAAAATCTAATTATACAGGTCAGCACATTTTTTCTTCCTCGAGGAAAATAATATATCGCTAGAGACTCGGATATAAGTAATGAAATAAGATTTAAGGCAGATACTGCTAGCTAGATCTATATGTTTTTCCTATTGAAGTTGTCATATATTTTTTTAAAAAAGAGAACAACTATATTTCTTTAAAGGAATAGATACTAGTATATCAATGGATAAAACTTAAAAACGAGATAGAATGACTAATAATGACTCAAAAGGAATTTAGAAGTCGAAAAGTTGCTCTAAGATTTAGCCGTCTTTATAGCACTCTTGTTTTCTATCTTATCTTATCTTTTAAAAGTTGAATTGTAATTTTAAAAATCTTAAGATGCAGTCCTGCAAAACAAAAACAAAAACTGCATTAGAATTTGCTGGTCAAAGTGCAAATCTTAGCTACCCAGGTGATCAGCTGCTACATGTATTCACACGTATTCATTTCCGTGCGGTGAATGTTTGTAGATTCGTGTTCTTATCAATATTTATCAAGGCAATTTTTATCAATTTTCATGAAAGCATTGTAAAACAAATTTGTTCGCCATAAAATTGATTTGATTTTAAACTGGAATCATAAATTCTCCTTCTCCATGTTTTGACAATCCTTTATTATTTTAGCATTTCAAAATCTTTCTAATTTGTGCAGTTAGTCGACACTGCTAATATTATTAGCGAAAACATGAGTAAAGAAACCAAAGATTCTTGGTGTCTGTCCAAGTATTGTTTTTATGGCTCTTGTAATATGAAATCTGCTGAGTGAACAGAAATCTACCCCCTTCTTGTTTAGTTTTTATCGGGTAATGTAGATACGACGACAGTATGAATTTCAACCGAGTGGGGAGAAAATGAGGTAGACAGTCATGCAGTGGGTGTAGGCTTTATTTTTGTTTCGTTTGATGCCATATACAAATTACCAATAAATAGCTCATGCACTTATTAAATTATTGACAAACTGTGTAGGATTGTTTATATTTTAATAAAGAAGATGATGCTGGCATTACCTGCCATTTGTATGATCATTAATGCTAGTGAGCAAAGTGGATTGTTTATCACAAACTTTATGTTTCTTTCTCTTGACCCTTGTTAACTTTTCAATCATATGATAAACTATTTCAGATTTTTATGTACATTAATTTTGTATTTTGACATACTTATGTATGATGTTTAATATAAATATACAGAAGACATTGTATTGAGTATATACAAACATACATATATATAGGCTACTAATTAAATGTTCATGTCTGTCCTAGCTCTTTCAATCATTCAACTCTTTCCTTCTTGTATATGTTTATTGATTGTTTTATGTACATTAGATTTTATATGTACAATCTTCATGTTGCCCCTTAATGGCCCTTATTAGTAAATAAAGAAATTGAATTGAATATACATCGAATTTAAGATTGGCCATTTTTATTCAGGAAAGAAGCGGAATATGCGTAAACTTTTACAGAGACCGGCGACAAACAGCGTCAGAAGAGACGTACATTGTAACTGCAGCCAAATGATTCACTGAAATGTTCGTAGTTTCGAATTACTGTGTACATATACTAGAGGGTGGGTGTAAACTGTTCTGCATCCTCTTTTTCTGGCGCCAATATCGAGCGTTGATTTATTCACCGGGTTTTCCAAGGGGAAATCTGGTTATTAAAATGGTGAAAATGACGGGCGGGCGGGCAGCTGCCAAAAAGGGTACACCTATTGTACGGAAAACTCATCTTCAGTTTTCATGATAGGAAAGTGGTGTTTTGCAGATCAATTGTACATACATCTATATCAGAGGTGTGCACATTACTTGGATTTTGGTCTTTGATAATTTAAGAAAAAATATTAGCTGTTGAACTTTTTTCATTTTTCTTAGAATATTGCAAATAGGGTACCCCTATTGTACGGATAACTCCTCCTACAGTTTTCAAGATGGGAAGTCGATGTTTTGCAGATCAATTGTAAATATATCAGAGAGTCGCATATTACTTGGATTTTGACTTGTTTGCAATTATTTTGCTGTATAGGAAAATAAAGGAAAATAAAATCGACAGTTTAGATGCAGATGGTGGCAAAAAATTGTGCAATTACTTAATGACAAAACTAACGAGAGTTTTTAAGTGATTTCAATGATTTTATTTTTCATCCACAGAATTCAAGTTTTAAGGTGTGTCAATCAAAATTTTTGAAATACCTTTGTTCACACCGGAGATCCTTGAAGTATATTTTATAAAGAAGTTGTTAGGATAAACAATAAAATCATATTATAGTTCATATTGTACAACTGATATTGATATAAAACACAAATTAATGCTACTCATTCATGCTTCATTAATATGAGATTATATTGCCAGAGAGATTTATGAGATATATAAACTGTAAAGAGTCAACGATCACTTATTCCATTTGGACAATTTTAGCGACTGTTTGCCAGATGATCACCTTGACACTAATGATTTTGAGAAAGCATACCTAATCAGCATCTTTGAATGGCAAAGTTGACAATGTCGTAATCTGTTATCAAAACTAGGTTATTGGGCGTATTATGCTGATAAAAGAAACACTTGTTTTATTGATTTCAATTAGCAAGTTTAAAAAATGGGGATGACAAAATATTATATTCATTCAGCAGTTACACTTCTATACTTATGAATAACACTTCAAGAGTTGCCCCTCTTTAAGACTGTTATTTTTTTTTTTTTTTTACAAATGATTGCTTAACGTTCATGTTGGAATATTATAAAATCAAAAATGTTATTAGATATTTTAATATGGTTTGTGCGATGACAAAGAGTAATTTGAGTGGATATCATGGGTACTAATGATCATCTTGCAAAACAAAAATGGAAAATAATTTGCTCGTTGTTGTCTTATACTTAAATCAATATTAAAACCGAATTCATTTTTATATCAATTAATCCTCTCAAATATTACTTTTGACCTGATTGTTATTTCTACATCAAACATGTATAGCTTAAAGTGAACACTTGGACATGGTCATAATTAAGCAAATGATTTCCAAATTTTTAATTCTCAATTTTTATTTGTTAGATTTTTAAAAGATGTTTTTATAGTCAATAGAAAATTTAAAAGCTTGTTTAAAAGATACTATAATTATAATTGTAATCTGCCATTATATATATTTAGAAATATGCATGTAATATGACCCAGACAATACAGTTTATTATACGTGTTTCTATTGTATGAAAACATCGCTCTATCAAAAGGTATATGCACTATTTTTAATCAGGATGTAATATATTTGTGATATTTGTTTTGGTGCAATATCTAATATGTTTATGGTATTTTTTTCATGTTCGTGATGGATTAAAATGCATAAGTACTTTAGCATTTTCAAAATATATGTACAAGCGTCAAAAGACATGAAAATATAATGAAAATATATGAAAATATAATTATACATGTATATACTGTTATATCCTCAAGGTAACTTAAGAGGGCTGGATGGACATGGCCATTTATAGACTGTATTTGTATCCTTATAAGAAGAGCTTTGTAGAAAGATATAGAAAAAACTCCACAAATGCTATAGTTGATAGAATTTTCCTTTACTTAATAATAGTTTATGGCTTATCAAATTATATTTAACAATTTAAGGTGGATCAGCTGGTTAATTTGTTAACCACCGAACATCCTTAATGTGTATTAAATCTACAGAACTGGATTAAAGGATTTCTATATATTGCCGATTACACATAAGAAAGTGATTTTTAAATACTTTTAAATGAAGAAATTGATCGGGATTTTTCAACACGTTTAAAGGTAAAATGTTTGAAATAAGATCAAATGTTTTCTAAATTCACTCATTTTTACGTTGTTTACTTTTGCCAATCTTGCTCGTCCTTATGCTTCCTTATTATCTCTTGTGATATTTGATCTGTATGATCTTATTATGTACATCAAAAAGAATTCGATTATCTTGATTCGCTCGTCATAAATTATCATCATTAAAGGGTACCTACCTATAGTATGAAATATTAATGGCGTTCGGAACGCCTTCGGGTTAACATGCAATGAGTTAATTCCACAACGACTTTCGCTCTATTATAGTGAAATCAGTGATACCTGTACACGCATCGATTTCATCCTCTGTAAAGATCCTCGCATAAACATCGGACCTGGACCTCGTATATTAGTATATTGATAGTGATTAGCAGAGACTCCGCCAGAATCATATTGCTCTTTGTTCGGGTTCATCTGATAAGAGATTTAAAGTTTGCACGTTTAATTGGAGCGATTCTTTGTCCATAAAAGAATGTAAACGTACCCCATTTTGAACTAAATTCATATAAAAATTTAAAATTCCCATAGTTGATTTATAGGCCTCATAGGAAATTTGCACGTCAAATTTCATTTCCTAGTGCGAATGTGATTGAGTTAGTAGATTATTGGATTTCGCTGATCATTGCCATATTTACCTATCGGATTTTTATGTCATCTACACAAACGATTTGTGTTTAGACAGTCATTGATATCAAGCTACAAATAACGAAGTTACGGACATTGAGAGTATTGGTCTATTTGTAAAATAGCTTTCGTTTATTTAACACTTGATAGTTAATCCATTCGACGCTTTCAGTCCGTGAATGTGAATTTCTTCTTCCCCTTGCCACAAGAGGAAGGATCCGGCAGTGTTTGGCGACAATTTCAATATCAAGAGTATATATATATGGTAAGTAACCAGTCTTATACATGTATATAGCATACTTTAGAAAAAAAAGTGTTCATCTATCGATGATTAGACAAACCTTGATATGCGGGAGGGGGGCTATGGAAAAGTGAAGGTTTTTATTTGATACACTCCTTTTTAACTGTTGCTCAGAGAAGATAACCATGTATACAAAACTTTAATACAATGATCTTGTCGAATACAAAATTTGCTCTTTTTCAAAAATTCTAGTTTGTCAGACATCTAGAATTTATCGTTCATCGCTGTTATTATCAGAATGCTCTTCAACAATGTTTTTCATTATGTAACATACATTTATGCGCCATTCAACAGGAAAATTTATCTTGTTTTGGGTTCAGTACAGCTATATTAAAAAAATAAACCATCAGTAATACTGTAGAAGAAATAAAAGTTAGTCGGAACAATTAATGTTACAGTGTAATACCGATTGGCCTTTCACATTACGACAAGCTTGGAAATGGCATCGATGATCGATTTTGATAAACATTAAAATGTCACAAATTAATACAACCGTTTTCAATTTAAAATTAAATGAGTAATAAGCTTTCACTAGAAGTCATGTTATCGGATGTTACATATTAATGCATATTTAAAAAAATATATCGATATTTTGTAAGAAATTGATATAATTTACATGTAACCTGCATTCTGTAGCAAATACACAAGCTTTGAGGGGACACATAAACGCTTTGCTGGACCTACATGTATATACTCTCTGATAATGAATTATTAGCTAGTTTTGAGTATATATTTCCGTACAATGAAAAATAGGGAAATAAATTAACATCTTAAAGGAAGTCATTTTGTTTGACAAAAAAACATTCATTGCAAAAACACGAATATTTCTGATAAAAAAAATCGACAGGTAATTTTAAAGCGTGTTGCACTTTATTGAATATCTAATCAATTACACAAATTATATGTTCCTACGTGTATCGTATTCAACCCTTCAATATTGCAACATCCATAAAGTAACATATGCGTCAAAGGCATGGCACAAAAAAGACCTGGTATACTGGTGTGCGACAAACAAAGCTTCGTTGTTTAGTGAAACGTATGAGTGTATTCATGGGTTTGGAATGGCAAATTGTGATCCTAATACTAGAGCCATCGATTTACAGACTCTAGGTCCTCACAGCTGTGACAGTCCAGTCTCCAAGTCCTCGGGGGGAGAAGAAAATCGACGGAGGATCAGCAACAGGTACTCAAGTTTCTTGTTGTTCATTTTATCCGTTTTTGTAATTTTATTGCTTTAATGCGGTGGTTACAGTTGTTGTGAAAAATTGTAATATTCACAACTTCAATGTATCATTGATCATGACATGCAAATTGCATTTTGTAATAATACAGTGTACAAACTCTAATCAAATTGTTAAAACTGAATTTCAAGTTTACACGATATAGAGCTTGTTTGAAGGCTTTGGTATCAAATCATCTTTTAATTTTGAGTTTTATAAGCTAAACATAAAACAATACCATTTATTACTGTTTATTTTTCTTATAATAACCTGTTCAAAATCAATGAAAGATCATTTAACCATTTACATTAGCATTGGATCGAAAAGTAGGTATTTCAACAAATTGGTTTTGCTATTTTTAGTATAGGGGAAATACATGCAAATGATTTTAAAGATAAATCTTTATGAGTCCAATATGATTAATCATATACTTTGCATAAGGTCATCCTAAAGATAAGACAGTTATGGCAATTGGATTAAATTAAGAGAAAAGACAGACCATAGAGGCCAAGCTTTGATCTGGCCTCAGGATAATGAAGCAATCTTAGACTTCAGTCAAAAATTGTACACTGTCTGTAAAATGTCTCTAGATTGAAACGACGAAATTGAAATGCTACTAAAATTGTCTTCATATAAATTGTCTTAAATTGTCTTAAATACAAATTTCAATCGTCATTTTATGATAAACAATAATTTTATGACTGACTGAAATTTTGACTTAAGTCTGAAATTCCTTCATGATCCTGAGGCCTGGTTCACTCTTTATTTCATTGCTGTGTTTAACATTAAAGCATACGTACGCAATGAATGCCTATACAAAAGAATATCAAACTGTAAACAAGAAAGTTTTAAAGTTGATTTTTTTTCTATGTTTTTATGTATCTGAGAACGTTTTAAGAATCGTATAAAATACCGTTTGTTGAATTGACTTGTCAAAACAATTTATTGATATTGATGAAGCTGGGTTTGTTTTTTAATTGCAATTTACGTGACATCTCAATCACGATTCTCACACACGATAGCATGATGCATCAAGTGTCACACAGACTCCACATCATTCAATGCCTATTCCATGGATTGATATTGGAAGTTTATAATTATGACAAACAATATTATAATAATTTCATTGTCGTTCCTGTTGATTGTGTAATTATAATAGCATCCGATTTCGCTATAATAGCATTGTGTAAGACAATTTGAATGTATATATTGCGCAATTATTGTTATTTCCTTATATGTATTCATGTACTATTATATAATCATCATATATTGTTCATTTACTTGTTAAAAATTGAATGCAGTGGGGTATTCAGTGAAAATACTGTTGATCATATTGAGGACATTAACTGGTCCGGGGATACCTTGCATAGAACAACGCTTAGATGTTTGTTACTTTTACGTCAATTACATGTAATATAGCATTCAACCATCACAAGGCGTCACATAAAGAAACTGGGCGATTTTATAATACATTGTTTCTTGTGATTCTCATAAAAATCAACTAGCATTTGACCAATGACAATGACCCCTTTTCTGACATTTAGCCTTGATATTAACAGTGCAGTACACAAGATATAAAGTTTCATCTTGCCATAATAATAGGAAGATAACCTTAAGTCAATGTTTACGTAGGTTGCAGACAGAGAGAAAATCAGACCGATGATAGATTAACCGCCATTAATCTTCCATTTCGAAAAAGAAATGAAATGAGCCCGACCACGTGATCATGAGACTGTACCATAGGTTTACTGCTTTAGTGAGTTGTTTTTCGTGTGCCCTGCTCTTGAGACAACTATTGATTCTCTCTCTCTCTCTCTCTCTCTCTCTCTCTCTCTCTCTCTCTCTGTCTCTCTCTCTCTCAGGTGAGCTGGTACTACGCATGCTCTGTAAAAAGAAAAAAGACAGCAATTGATTTCTTTTGTCTGTTTGCCTAAAGCTAAAATATCCGTCAATTACTAAAAAGTTATGTAGAAGATCGAATCTCCATTGGCATGTTTGAGACACATCTAAGGTTTAATTATTCTCAAATTATTTTCTTCATTTAGCCTCAAAGAAAGCTAAATCTGAGCTACTTTCAATATCGCTCGACAAGCACCGGAAAGGGAAGATCGGAGACCATGCATATTGTATAATTATATGTAAATAATGAATGCGAATGTTTGTCCAAGAACAATTTGTTAATACAATGACTAGCCAAGGTCACAGTCATTAATGGCCTTGTATTTGACCCTGGATTTTACCCTAGTCTCCAGGGAATGTCTAAATGCGTGGCTCTTCACTTATAGTTGTTGAAATGAGGAGGGAATTATACCGTGAAAAAATTTGCTATAATCAATCACAGCTAACATGGTCTGAATGATTACTCATATGATTGATTATTAATTAATGTTTAGATTTAATGCGTTATATATTTCAACATATTTTCATTGTTTTTTATTATTTATACGACAATGTACTGGAATTGGACATAAGTTCGGATAATCCTAGCCGCCCACTCTAACCTAATGTATTACTTACATACGTAGGGAATATGGACATACACAGCATTTTAACTGCACTTGAAAAAAAAATAAACTTAAAAAGTGTCAGAAAGTAGACTATTGGTTATATATTAATGTATAATTTGAAGAAAAAAAACCTCGAAAAATTCTGGGTTTACGATACAAGTTCATTTTGTAATATTTCTGAATCACAACGTAGATTCAGTCGAAATGTTTGACAGTGTCATATTTGTATTATAAGATAAAATTTGTTCATCAAAACCAACCGCAAAACCGTCAGATATACACAGTGACATTTCAAATTCATTTTACTGGTCTGTAATCTGTTTTGAACTACTTTGAGATGAACTTTCAATAGTTAAAGCAGTGTTTGTTGATACAGAAGCAATATGGTTATGGATTTGACAGCTCGGGAATCATAACGTAACTAGTGTCAGATCCAACTCCTGATTAATCCAAGATTGAGATAAACACGCGTATATGACATACATAAACGAAACGTTTGTCTTTATCCAAAACAGCTTGGAAATGTTTAGAACTCTCTTGCCCTAACCAAGCAAATGGAATTTAGCTCGAAACCTCTCACAAAGAACAAAGTGAATGATTTTCTCTTGAGGGAAATCTTCTTCATCGCATTCTTCACAGTTGTTTTTTTTTTCCCGTTTTTTGTCAAAAAAGAATGAAGAGTCGTGATTGTTACCGAAAATCAATAAGTGCCTCTCATTCTAAAACAATTACTGAGAACAAAATGTGATCAGTCAGTCTTTGACGGAGAAAGCTGGCCGCAATTTCCATTCTCCCGTCAAACTTGTCATTTTGCTGGCATAACAGAGGTTTCGAATTTGCTCTGTTTTTTCCAATTGTAATGGAAATGTCGCGGCGAGCTGATAACATGAGATAGCATATCTTTTATTTATGCATACCATGATTGATTAATCTTAGCACGGATTTACATGTAGTTAAATATCAAATGATATGAAACACTGTAATATTAATTTCTGATATTTTTAAACATTAAACATGCAAGATATTTTTGTTAGGATGTATACTACTATGTATTTTATATAAATTGTATACCAGTATTTAAAATCTTAATATAATAACTGTAAATGTGTATATTCGCGGACATCAATTTTCGAGGATTTAGTAGAAAAATAACTGACTTAAGGATTACATAAATTCCTGGTCAGCGATCCTATCAACCCAACTTGAAGTCATATATATTGTTAGAAAGTGGTTTTCTATTAAATAAAAATTAAAGTTTTGTGAATCAAATCAACAACGAAATACACGAAACCAGAGTAGAAGTAATTTGTGTACACGTCAAACTTAAGCTTGACAAATGACGTCATTCAGATTGATGTTGCAACTTTTGTCATTCAGCAGAACCACTCACCTCTCCACCGGCATGGCGGTTTAATTAGCAACAAATCTGGCAAAGGACATGATCAGATTAAATTTAGCCGTACATCTAATTTTCTTTCTGTGATTCCGTTTTCACGACGAGGCCTCGAAAATGATTTTATGTCAACCTAAATCCCTAACACGCGAGGCTGCCCGGCGGAAGGTAATTTGTTGCTGTACCAGTTAACGCTCTGTGGCAAAATACGCGCTCATCTTCGTGATAAATTTCATATTTTTTAAATTGTTTATCAATTTCCTTCTGAATGTATTACTTTAGTCATTTTTTTCACTGTCACTTCCAGACTCGACATGAATTTGGTCTGCTATTTCTAGATAGAATTTGAATGATTCTTCCTTTGGGGTAAAGCTTTTATTCAAGAAAACAGTCAGACCTGTGTGGTTTTGTGCCAGCATGTATCTGCGTTTTGACGACTGATTCATTTGCAAGTTACTAGTATACAAAAAATCTATGAAATTTGTGATTTCTAAAGAATTTTTCAAATTGAAATTATCTCTTGTTGCCTTGAATTAATTTACAAGAATTTTCAAACTATTTTTTATAGAGTATGAAACTTTCTTCAAATTGATATTTAAAAATATTGATTGAAACGTATATCTTTGTATGACTAGTCCGACAATTAGAGAAGCGATCGTCAGAAAGCATCACCCTTCTGATGTGATACACACACACACACACACACACACACACACACACACACACACACACACACACACACACACTAATTTGTGGTCGGTCCATGAAGAATTAAAAAATGTATAAAAATACAAAAACAAGGATTTATGAAAACTTTCTTACACTAGCTTTATAGAATCATTATCAACAAAGCTACAAGAGTGTAATGCATCATATAGATAGACATGGGTAACACTTGTACAAAGGAAAACATTGTTAACCAAGATCAATATCAAAAGGATTGTTATCGACAAGTATATTTTATTGCTTTTTATTATTTTTTTTCAGATGACCCTTTTAATATGTAAAACAAATTTCTTCCTCTTTCTTCCTTGGCTGTTATGTTATTTTTTTTTCTGCTACCAACATTCTGAAGTAACAAATGCAATATATATTGTATATATATATATTATAAAATATATATATAATAATGTAGATTGCACCTTTCTTTGTCATTAATTTACACTCAATTTAAATACATGTAACACACACGTAGCATTCTGTCCTCTTATTGTGTGTGGAGATTACATGAAAGTTTAGCAAACACTTCCTTAACCTCACAAACAAATAAACTATCACTTCCTGCATGCAATCTTTTTCTGATCTTACAACTCAAATAAATAAATAAAAAATGGGCGAACATCAAATACAGTGTCTTGAGATTTCGATGTTTCCTTCTCATGCTATTTGGTCTTTTAAAGAAGACGCAAGTTGCACCGAATGTTTTATCTATGTAGATATGTTTACAGTCGCTGACACTTATTTTAACAGTGCTCAGCTCTTAGAATCCGTTCTTCTAGTTCTTGAATCAAGAATTGAACGATTGCTGACTTCTTTGAAGCTGTGTAATGCATTTTTAAGTATGCAGTCCATATTGTCTCTCACTGGCGCGCTTTACAACTCGTTTGTAACATCCTGTCAATTCCATCCCCTTATTTCCAATTTTACCTGTATATACCTGCGCTTACCTGGAGACGTCTGTCTAATTCACTTTTCTCATTCTCATTCCGCATATTCGCGACTTTTTGTTCATGGTTATTGAAAAGGAAGGCTAGTATCGCTTTACAAATGAATATTTTATCGAACTCTTTCTTCATTATCCTCTCTCGCTCATCTGCAACTGAAGCTGATACCGGGCTCATTTCAAACAATACTGGGGGATGATTCATTATGTCAGGAAATACGCTGGAAAGATTATACATGATACATGCATTAAGATCGCAATCTTTTTAAAAAAACCAACTGTTACAAGATATAGCTAATATGCCAACAAATGAGGTACAAGTGACATTGCAACAATCTTTCTATGCATTCCTTGGGGTTCGTTTTTTATGACAATCTATTATTATTACTCATAAAAACACAGCGATGAAAGTGCAATGATCCTGCACTTCATGATGATGTCAAATAACTGTATGTTATACATGTAGGGAGATGGCGAAGTTTTTATAACTTGTGCCCAATCCTATTGTAACAATTCATTACAATAAAATATGTTCAAATCAAATCAATGAAGTGAATAAATAACAGGTAAATTCAATATCCTTAAGCTTTATCAGCAATAAGTAATAAACGGTACTTTATAATTACAACACTTGGAACAATGTGTGTCATCGGTGGATTGGTCTGTTGAGATGTGGATAACTGTAGAAATAGAGTGTGAGCTCTTTGTCGTTTTTCATGCAGAATTTGTTGTATAGGGATCAACGTATGGACATTGGCGCAAGTTTTCGCCTTCATCATAATTGTATAATGCAACTGGACTTAAAGTTCGATCAAAGTGAGGATTACGGTACAAACACATCTTCGCTGCCTCATAATTGCTTATTTTTGGGTTAAAAGGGCAAGACTCGTTTCGATGAAATGTTGGATCTATTCGATTTATGATGGACTCACTACCGGGGGAGAAATAAAGCATAAACCGAGCCGCTTCCTTTACTTTGGTGGTTATAAAACCCATTACCATTTAATGGCGCTGTCATTAGTCATGCACTCTGTATAGTCAGCATTTGTATACCTCACCCATAGGAGTAATATGCTCGCATATAGGAATTTAAAATAGTGCATTAAATATGCATATTTCCGGTTAAGCCTTGGAAGCATAAAGCACACAGTGTAGAAATTGAGAGCATTTGATTATCACCACGAAAAAATAGATCAAATATTAATATAGTCAAAATAGACGTATATTTTATCCTTTCGAGACAGAAGTTTCATCATCTTACCTCTGGTGTAAGTTTTGGCAACGAACTTTTGCATTGTAAACATCGATGTATAAACGACAAAGGACCTCAATAATAATCGCAGACAAACTTATTGACACAAATCATTAAAACTTGACCCAATATCTGTCGCATTTACATGTTTGGCACGATCGGCAATTGTTAAAACTTGTCAAAAGCAAACCTTAAAAAGTACATGTACCACAGTTACAGCTGGGTTCAGGAGTTCATCTCTAATACTTATTCACCATAAACCGGATTGCACGATGCAATTAAGATCATCGTGCTAAATAAAAATGGCTTCTTTCTTTCAATCTCTTTTACCAGAACAAGTATAAATGCATGTTTATTAAACACGTTTTGTAAAGTCTGGCCGCTCATTGGTGTCTTACAGAGCAATTCCAGTACTTTTGTTAGTTTTAAATTTCCCTTCCTGATATAATTGTTTGTGTTTTTTGTGATGGAGGTGATTGAAGAGTTTCTTCTCATCTGTGTTGGTTTGATGAAGATATACTTGTACATCAAGTTACTAGTGTATAATCGTTCCAGTATCAAAACATATACCTTAATCAGTATCTTCTTTCTTTTTGTCTGTTTTTCAGCCTTAATGAAATTTCCTTTTCTAAAAGAGATTAATGAATAGGGATTCTGTGTAATGAGAATTAACTTATATAAGGCACTTATAATCAATCTTCAATGTTCAAATTGAAGCCATTTTTATTGCTCTGCTACAATTTGTTTCCTTTCCTTCATGCTTTCTGTATGAATGGAATGAACATTGGTACTTTGTTAGTTTATAACAAATGCTTGTACATGTAATCAAGTTATACTAATACATCAGGGTACAAGTACATGCTTAAAGTTACTAGATGAAAATTTCATCAATGTCTGTAATGTGAGGAAAGTTTTGTATATTGGTGTCGGCAATATAAATTCTGATTAACATTTGACGCCATTGTCATTTAACGCTGATCATTTCCGCAGAGATTCCATACTGGTTGTGAGCTCGATGTATGTATTGTATGCCATGAAACTACTCCGCAAATATAGTAATGATGCTATGTTGTGCCTTACTCCCAATCTTACATACACTTTAATACATGAAGTGACCGTAGAAAAACTCTGAGAACTTTTCCTGTACTTCTTATGTAATCAATCCACTTCTCTGATTGGCTACTTAAAGCTCTTTGGGGAAGGAAGTGCCATAGTATAGTAATTTCATCATATGATTTTCGTTTTTTTATATATCTAAAGAGTTTCCATTTCTCAATGGTGGATTGAGAGAAAGGTTGAATGAGTTTTACCTCATGCGAGATTGGTTGTTGGTTTTCAATGGATTTGAGTATAAAATTATCTTTTTATAACAGGTATATTTGTCGTCTTCGTAGCCCAGATCATCTTTGAAACTACTTTAAATTTTAAGATTCAAAATATATCCTCATCCCTATAGCTGTGTTTTAAAATATTGAGGCAAATCTTTTATCTATGTATCTATGAAAGCACCGTTGAAGTCATATAAGTCAATAAATAGCTGAAGTAAAGTTATACAGTTTGAGATGAAAAGCGATTATCGAAAAGAGCCATTTCCGTTCCTTCTTAATTGTCAGTCAACGAATTGCCAAGGTAATCCTATCAAGCTGTTCTGCCGAATACATTTTATATATTGGCTCAGAATCCCCCCCTCTCTCTCTCTCTCTCTCTCTCTCTCTCTCTCTCTCTCTCTCTCTCTCTCTCTCTCTCTCTCTCAAAATGTTTTATGTTTTAATTTAAATGATGTACGATACAGATTTCTGTTAACAGTGTTGCCGAAGCAGCGACACGTTTGGCGCCATTTGCTACTGCAAAAGGGAAGGAAGACCATGCCACATTTCATATTGTGACTTAATTTTAAGAAGTACATTTTTAATCCAATTTGCCCTTTACACCTAACAATATAAGATGTAAATTGATCACGACCCCGAGAGAGTGTGCGAAAGAAACGGATGTCAGATCTAGAAAAGCATCTGTTTTGAGATACACCATTTGTCCTTGGGTTAGAATTCATAATAGATGAAAGTTAATGTAACCAATATAGCGATTGTAACAGTCCTCCTCATACGACTGAGGCCTCAATATCTACATGTTAGGATCACTAAAGCGACTCGTGTGACTACATTTCATACTTGTCTTCATTGATCCACCCCCAGTTCCTTGATATAGACGTTGAAACAGTACAACCCACAATCCTTTCTTACAGACATCTGCTCTTTTGCTTGAATAGCCGCAGACGGAAAAGAGCAATGTCACAAGAAATGTGAACCAATTTCTTTTGATTCTAAATCGCATGGTCCTGATTAAACATCATAAGCGACCCGTATTACTTTTGAAGTAGGCGATGGAATATTGATTCTGATATAATGATGTTTTCTATTCAAACGAAAAACAAATAGCCGTAAGTGATGATGAACTGTTTTTTACTGTAATGGAGTGCACTTTAATAAGGGTTTTAGGTTCAAAAAGTCGCTGGATTTGCTTGTAAAAGCCCCGCGAAAAATCGTATATGATTACAAAAAACTCAAACTTGTTTACTGCAAAACCGGAAACTTGTATTTTAATTCCTGTGAAATCCTCAAAGACATCAGGTAGCTAATTGTTTTCACTGTGGTGAACAAAACCATACAAACAAACGTTAAATTCAATTGGAATCACGGTTCTCTTGAGATAATCTACATGGCATTGCAATTATAAATGAAAGCAGTTGGGTCGGTAACATGTGCAAGTATCCGAAACATCATCATTCCATTTTCCCTTATTTCTTAATATTTCATTCACGACGGTACCTAAGAATGGTTTACATTGAACTCAACCAGTAGTTTACATAAATTCCAAGATGAAACACATGCTTTCAGCGAAATGGCGACCGCGCGATAGATATACACGCTTTTAAATGGAGAAGAGATCGATCCGAGGATATAAAGTGTGCAGCTTTTTCTTCTTTTCCCCTTGCAGGTGATAGCTTATTTATACAAGGTGTCATCGTGGAAAGCGCTGTCTGCTCTTAGGCCTTGGGGTTGTTGCTATCATATTATCTGCTGACAGACCCGCTGCAAAAGTGGATGTTTACCACTCGGTATCCGGAGTAAGGTAAGATTTTATGAAGGGGAAAAAGCGTTCATTTTACCTGAATCTTATTTTTAAAATGAAATAGCCAATAAAGGCCATAATGGCTGATTATCACACGATAAGACGTTGTGTTACGAAGATCTTGGGAATGAAACCTCAGTTTATATTTATTCACTGATGTGACTTTATTTCAGTATGTATATTACATGAATTTCCTTTGCATGTCCAGACCTCGTTTCTCTACATTCCATTTAAAATGGAAATTAATATGAAATTCATGTATTCATCCGAGTTGTTTCAGAAAACTCTACAGACCCATTAATTCAATTGATCTTTTTTTCCAATATATTGCTTCATATGTGTTTGCACGTCATCTGTTGCTTCCTAGAACTCAGAAATGTTATACTGTTAAGTAGCAGTTATGATTTTAGAAACAAATTGCATACATCCTTGCATGTAGTATCTGTTGTTAAGCTAATTAGTCCTCTTTAACTATTCAGCCGTATTAACAAAGCTATTAAGCTATGGTTATTTAATGAAAGTACATAACCTGACAATTTTATAAATGAATTTTTCTTATGACAACTTAAATTTAATGAAAAACGTGCCGTATCGACGAGATTTTGAAAGTGTTTCTAAACTTCTAAACTTTATTGGTTTTAAACAATGAGCCTCGTTCACAAACAACGTTGGTGTTTATTGCATTTTTGTGACGTATTCGACGAGGTCCCTACTTCGTTTAAGTAGATACACCACTAAAGTGACATCTAGTGTCAATATTTAAATGTTTGAATCTATTCAAACACAATCAAATTGAAAGTGTTTAGGTGTTGAGGAATTCCCCCGTGAAGCACTCACACATTTACACGAACTTGATTTTTTTGGATTTTACGATCATTTCGTTCAGTTTAAGTATTGCACTAAATTTTCTCTTAATTAGAAGCGACGCGAATCTCGTGCAGTAAGTCATGAGTTAAAATGTCATGAAAGTGTCACGTGGTTTAAGTCGTCGCCGTAAATGTACTTTTCGTTGGGCTATTTTATTTATACATCAAAAAATATACCGGGTATACTTAAAGAATAAGGAATCATTCTTTTAGTATTATGAGGTGATAATTTCGGTCGGGGCGTGATCAAATCCAATTAAGCCCGAAGGACTTTATGATAGATTTGATCACGCCCCGATCGAAATCATCACCTTATAATATTCAAAGAATGATTCCTTATTACTTATATTTATATAATTTTAAACCATTGTACGATTAAATATTTAAATATAAATAAGCGCCTCAATTTGGCGTCATTTGAAATTATGATTATATAGTACAACATCGATACGTAGTGTTATCACAAGCAAAGACACTGGAAAATGTAAATATACTGGAATAATTGGAAGGGTGAACGTAAAGCTAGGAAATCAGAGGCTTGGTGGTGCATACTCAGCTACAATCGGATGTAAGAAACTTCCCCATAAAGTTTTGTTTTGCTTCAAAGAGCTGGTTTACATTCCATCTTGTTCCTTCTTGACTTACAATGAATATATGTGTATTATACACATCTTGAAAACAGTTGTAGGAATATAAGTATTTAGGACATATATACTGATGTTGTTCTTCTTCTCTATGCACTGATAAGGTTCAAATCATCAGTGATATCTACATACATGTTAATTCATTCATATAGGCAATATCATTCAGTTGTAGAATAGAATTTGACTTAATGAAAGAAAAAAGAACACATTGTTTTCATTAATTTGAATAATGTTTCATGGTTACTAAAAAATCGTGTTTTATCTTTAACTGATGTGTTATATACTTTCTAAATGTAATTGGTTTGTTTGCTAAAATTTTGAATTCGGAATAGGTGTTGAATTTTTCTCAAGGAAATCGATTTCGTTTGAGTTGTTTTAGCTTTAAATCTCTAGTTTTCAAGCGAAATGAAAAATACGGAGAATAAATGGTGACCGATGTTTCTAATAAATTACACTTATAGGATGAAATTGTCAGGACAGATTAAGATTTATATGTTTTTTCGCGAGGCAAATTATTACCCAAATCCAAGTTTAATCTCCTTTTTCTTATCCTTGTTTATTTCAGCGAATCAGTTTGGTATGAAACAAATCTGTATCCTAAAATTTCAAATGTAAACCCTGCAAAATGGATAATGCAGTTGGTAAAACAACCAAGGCGTTGTCTGCAAATGGGAAAAAGCTTCGTACAGTCCACGACTCTAGATGTCAGTGCGCGCTTCAGTAGCCTCGTCTTGAAAGGTCAATATGTATTGATTGCGATTATCAAGTCGCAAGTCTTACTTCAACATAGATGTTCAAGCAACTGTGCAATAAAATTTCGAGATGTTATAAATCCTGTTTCTTTTCATCTTGCCAAAATATCACCATATAATGCAGCTCTTAATTAAAAAAAGGGATAATAACCCCTGGTATGGGTCTCCCAATCGCTCATTATTAGAATGCTAGCGACCGAAAGTAAATAATGCAATATTTTCTGCTCTATTGCAGTGTTCTATTTGAAGCTAACGTGGCAGCATTTCTAATGTAAGAAATGCATAATGTAACACAATCGTTCAGCGATGGATCCCACGCGCCTCCCTATCATGCATTAACATTACTCCGATCGGCGGAAGAAAAGGATAGTTTATGGTAGTTTTGCGAGACTGAACTTCTCTGTTATAAGCACAAAGGCAGGAAACGCTAATACGAGGTAATCAGTGATACCAGTTATAGCGCTATAACTACCTTCAATGCAGTGGATTTTTTTTTCCTGATAAATAAATCGTGTTACATGTAAACTGTCGATTCTGCATTTCCGTTAGCCTAATTATCGCATTCTATCGGAATATTAATTGTTAATCCAAGTTTCTGGAGAGGGATTTTCCAGAGAGCATAGCAGACATGTTTTGCTCATATTAGTATATATGTAACTTACACAATATTTTTGCCGTTAATTGTATTTCTAAAGCAGACATTCCTTTAAAAAATAGAGGTTGTTTTTAATGACTCGAATCTTGAGTTGCCCAAGTCTGTTTTCAAGGTACTTTAGTAGCCAGGAAATAATAACTGCTCGCTTTGTGTTTGAAAGGTTGTGAGATCGAAATATGTTCTCAACTTGGTTCTCTGTGGACCACACCACATCAATATCGACCAGAGGTAACAATAATCACAATATTTAACAAAAGACCTGCTGCTTCATTGATTACACATCATCAAATTGCATGTACATGGTATTGGATATGTCATATTGCTTATTATTATCTCAAAACACAGCAAATAAAAGGGATCAAGTTATACATGTTCACAGTATTTAACTTATTCATAATTAAGATGGATAGCTTTTTTAACATCATTTAAATGGAACTGCTTATTGGGATAGGACTAAAATGATACTTTTATCACATTGGTAAGCAGACCACTGTTATCCTTTATCACAGGCACCGGGATATCTCGAAGCCTAAATTGAGATGGTTTGAGTAGTTGGCATTTAAACAAATCATTTGTAATGATATCATGTTTTAAAGGTTTTTGAAATTTTTTTTATATTTTAAAAGTACATATTTTCGTGGCTCTAAAATTCTCATTTTATTGTATGACCTATAACGATGTGTGAATGTAGCGGAAAGGGGCCATCTAAATATCAGCCACAAATCAGGATTTGTCCGAATTAATATTTTAAGAAAATGTGTTATTGTCAGAATCCCGGATTCAGACAAAAGAAGCGATGCAAAAACAGTATACTTGCTGCTTTCTATTGCATGCAGACGAAGCTCGCTTTCTTTGAGTAAATCTTTGTGTTACCATAGCGAGGTTTTATATCAAATACAGCATATTTTTATTCTCGTGGAGTGTCTTTTTTAAAGTGAGAAGGTTGTCAAAATTGCAACAACAAAAAAGTAGAACAGATAATTATAGCAGAAAAAGAAAATGGACAAAACCTAAGGCATTATTGGTAGGCTATTAGACGGTCTCGGAAATGGAATAAACCTCTATTCATGAGAAAATATGCAGTATGTGCTTTCACTCCTTCTCCATGCATTAAACGGATTTGACTGCAAAAGCCCGTTAAATCAAAAGATTTTTTGACTGTTATTCCTTTTGAAAAAAAAGGGATGTCGAACAGAACGTAGTGGCTGATTATTGTTTTATTCTCTTTGAACAAGCTTTACGAGAAGGGTTATGCATTTATTTCACCAAATGCAACCGAACACTTTACAAAATTAATAACTTTACTTTGTTATAATGTTCTAATATTTCAATTATTTATTTATAAAGTCGCCTAAAACCTTTTTTGTCGTGTAAAAGCGGTATCCTCCTTTATTTCTGCGAAATTTGACGACGAGTCTCCGTCTATGTAGGATTTAATTTGTGTTTGAAAAATAATTTTTCTACAGTTTTACCCCAGGAAACGTCTGGGGTTGGATTCTCTAAAAATATACTTCTCCCTAGCGAGTCTGAGTTAGCTCGTTGTAGTGTCTTTTTTATGTGGCTTTCTATGCCTTCAGTTCACTTAGTTGGTAAATTAAATGTGTTACACGTGCATGTATATTAAGCAAAGTCACTTATGAGCCAATATATATATACATGTATATGTAGGATTTTGAGACGAACAAATAGCCAATTACGTGTCCGCTTTAACATTAAGTTAATATTGCGTAATATCCTAATAAACGTATATGATATTGCAGTGAAAATAAACTTCATTTTCGAAAAAAACGGACAGGGAAACATCTGCCTATAAGTTATAAATCTGATAATATTTGACATTCCTTGGGTCGATTACAACTATCGAAATATGCTTCCAGCAACACAATTGACTACTGAGTGATGATCTACTTCAATCTTGGTATTCCTTTTACTATTTCAACAACTGCCCACTTTAGCACCATTTCATCTTTTAGAACAATTTCAAATCAAATGAAACCCAATCAGGAGCGGTGCCTCTCGACAAAGAACAGATCGAATTAGCAGAAAAAAATCTTTTATCAGAATTGTTACAGCACTTCACAACTAACTCATTTCCGTAAGGTAAAGTTAATTTTTTTTCTATATTTAGAAGTATTTGGCATAGTATAGATTTTAAGTATGTTATTTTTAAGGTTTTTTTTTTTACTAAAAACGGTTATTGTACAATGAGTGTCAATAGTGAATATTTAATAAGAAAAAAAAATAGAATTTTTCATGATGTTGACAATGGCCGTATGGCTATTTGAATGATGTTCTTTATCAGCAACAGAATTTCGGGTTCAGTATACCAGGATTACATTACAATCGATTTTGATTAATTAAAAAAATTACCGGAGCTGTGTTTAGAGTTTGATTAAATTTTCTCGACTTCCCGAGAAGCATTTCTCCTCAAATCGTTGAGCACGCAGAAAGTTTCCTGATTCAATCATTGCTGTGGCTGAAAAGTGTGTTTTTGAGAGAATTTAATGTCCTTTTGTAGGAAGAAATTAAAGATGATTGGTTAGGTGGTTCAGGAGAAATTTCCTCCTTTGTGTCGGTTAGGACTCTATAATTGGAGTAGATAATCATACTAAATCCCTCAGCATTGTGCCCTAGAAGACGCCGCCTGACTAAGCAAAAAGAACTAGAAATCTTCAGCAAGTCAACCAACGCATTTACCAATTCCATGTTGTCAAGTTATTGGGGAAATCTTATGCATAGTTTTATTGATAATCTTCGGGTTTGGGGGGGGGGGGGGGGGAATAAGATCTTGAATTTGAAAGAAAGCAGTGATCTTTACAACCATATTTTAAAAAAAAGATATAAAACAGCAGCTTAAATGTTGGAGATAGTGATGGTCGATAACGCATTGATGCTTTAAGGCCCGGCGCTATACAATCAACAATGAATAAAACTAATTTGGTCAGAAGACGACGAACTTACGAAATGAATAAGCGTTCTTACCCGATGAAATTAATTGTTTGAACATGTAATCACATCGCAAGATGTAATGGACATATTTCATGAATGAGAGATGGGCGAAAATGGAGACGTTTTTGTATGAGATGCCTTTGATTAATGGTCATTCAAATGGACTCTCTGTTGATTTTCGTGATGAAACCAATATCGATATCAAATCTTCGTTTGGCTACCAAACGGAGAGAACTTGAAACCTCTATTTATTCAGAAAAAGAATATATACATGTAAGTATAATTAAGACATATACACATCTTCCCAATGAACTTTGCTTTTAAAACTTCAAAACAAAAATTTTACGTTTCTTCTTTTTTTATGTTTGCCTGAGAGTTTTACCGATGCTGTGTTTAAAAAAATTAACTTTTCCAGTACCATTCTGAAACACATTATTTTGTGTCAAAGGAGTAAACCACTGAAAACACACTATTAAGTATCAAGAAAGTGCCCTACTAAAACAAACTATTAGAACTATTTTAACAAGAGCTTAGACTTTGGGTAGTTGAGTCAAACGGCAATGTAACGTAGGCCTGTCTTTTTCATTGTAGGCCACTCAGCCATGGCTTTTTTACATCAACAAGATTTTTCTGGCTTTTGAGCAAAGACTACGCAATCGGTGTATATTTCGCTTGAAACCAGTGTCATTTTAACTTGTTTTGACGCAAGAAATAGATCGTTACATCCAACTGAAAGTCCAAGGTCTTGTTAAAATGGTTCTAAGTATCAAGGGAGTACCCTGCTAAAACACAATATTTAGTTTCAAGAAAGTGTCCTACTGAAAACACACTATATACATGTAGTATCCAGGAAGTGCATGATTAAAACACGCTATTTAATATTAAGGGATTTTAGACATCGGGCACGGAAACCTCCAAGTCTCATTTCTTTGGGTTTGACATTTTCCGGGTGGTCAACCACTACCACTGTAAAATTATGTTGTGAACCATCTCTAGCTTTAGAGAGTTGGACCCTACTGAAAACACACCATCTAATGTTATACAGGAGAGGGCCCAAAATAAAATCATTTTCAAAATGGAAAAAATCAATTGAATTATAAACAAATTACACAGAAAAACATATTGTTTTTGGTGCAGTATTATAATCAGAATGAATAAAGTATTTCTGTTAAACCCGTTCGTATTGTGTTCCACGGTCGCGTTGAGTCATGTCTATTTCACTTTCAGCACTATTCAGACGGCAGTGCTTCCAAAACATTAGCCTCCTGTCCTCCCAAATGATACATAAATGCTTCATAACAATGGCGTGCGTTAGTTTTTAGCACAAATAAGACATTCCCTTTTGTCATATCGACTTCTGTGTCATAAATGTATTGTACAATCGTTTATATTGTACAAAGATGAAAGGCTAATTTCCATTCTCATTTTCCGTGCACTATTATATTCGAATTCCAGAACAACGTCAGCGGTTTCGGCGTGAGAACACTAGATATTTTATTGACTTTAAAAGTTGCATGTTCGATTTTCTTAGTGGCTGGTAAATTCAAATTGCAGAATATGAGTTTGGCATGATGTTATGTGGTAATTGCTTGAATTCCTGGTGGCATTAAATACAAAAAAATCAAGACAGAAATTGAAATCAAGTCTTAGACTAAATTAAAATTCAATACAGTCTTTGGAAATGCCTTAATTTTTATTCTATTTATGCACCATAACAATAGTCTTGCAAAGTGTGAAATGTGTATTTGTGACAACTACTTTTTGGTCTTTTTTTTATAAAATTATTAGACCTTTTTTGAAAGCAGAAATATTTTAACAAGTATTTTATATTGTAAAAGTCACATTCGGGCTAAAAAAAAAATGAGAAAATACACGGATGTAAATCTAAATATGTAAATGATTGTCCTTTTCTCAAGAGATGGATTTCCATTTTCAGGCAGATTACATGTATGTTTGCAAATTTCTAGACGTGTATTCGGTTAATTATCACGAATAAATTTATCAAGTTCTGGAGAAATTCGTTAAATTATTTATTGGAATCCCTCATTAATGATGTAATAATTTGTATTACAAATTAAGGGGGAAATGACAACGTTTGCTACTAGTAATCAATAGATTTAGATATATTAAAAAGGTCGGGGGGTGATGTGTCAGATCAAATATCTTATGATTATACAGTGTACACATTATAAGTAAATGTTTCTCTAAATTACAGATGCAGGTGTGTCATTTAGCGAAGAGGTAGAACCATTATAACAGGAGCTTGGACTTTGGGTAGTTGTGTCAAACAGCAATGTCACGTATGCCTGTCTATTTCATTGCTGCCCACTCAGTGAAAGCTCATTGAAATCAACACGATTTGTCTGGCTTCTGAGCTAAGACTACGCAATCGGTGCATATTTCACTTGAATCCAGCATCATTTTTAACATGTTTTGACGCAAGAAGTGATAGCTACGTCCTACGGAAAGTCCAAGGCCTTGTAATAATGGTTCTAATAGTCCACCATAGTTTCTAATTTATATGCTGTACTGTATAGATTAATACTCGACCCTCGCAATATCTCATGTAATTTTCTTCAACTAGCTGAAGGCAACCTTTACGAAATGCATGCTGGTGGTTAACTAACCATAATACTATCTTCGTATGCAACATAAGGATTTGTTTTAATTAGAATGACGAACAACAAGGCAACACGTCAACGTCCCACTATCACTTTTCAATTCTAGATTATAGCTAAAAGTTTTTATTGGATTGCTAACATTTTTTTTTTGGTGTATGAGATTTTTTTTATGCTTGCGTCGCGTTTATAATGCAGAACATTCATAGATTCATATATGTATATGCCCCATAGAAATCTATTGTCATACGTATTTGGCTCTAGATTTAACAGTGGCTTACTACAAAACCTGCAAACATGATACATATATGTAGAACGGCAGATTCTCATTATCTTCTGCCCCGTGCAACATGTTTGTCTGACGTCAATGCAGAAACGATTATCTTTTGTCTGCGAAATAAAAATAAAAGAAGAAAGGAAAAACGTTATTAAAGCAAATCCACTTATTTGTTGATGGATTTTATTTCGCTTATTTTCTAAAACAGCGAGGTAGTGTCTGATGAAATATCACGCGCAAAATTATCGAGACTAGGGGAATATTAGAATTCCCGACAAATATGAAAACTACTCACTCATTTTAGATCAATGTTCAGATGTACTTGCAACCAGATTATATCAATAGTGTATGTTACGAGGACACCAGACACATAACTTGTTATAATTGTCGTTCCCTTTCCAAACGAGTGTTTATAACTATTGCTACAAAATAGATGCATAATTTTTGGCTGAACACATAACATTTTCTTGCTAAAAATTGATTTCCCCCCTTTCGAACAAATGCTATTTTGCAATATTAACAAAGGAATGTATGCGGTACGCTTGCAAAAGCCAAGCTTACTTGTAATTTAACTATTTGCAATATATGTATTACGACAGAATGATGATTTTTAAAACGGTTAAAAGTCGAACAATAAAACCCCAAACCTAACAAAAGCGAACAATGGGAGTGATAAATATTTGAAGGAGGGTCGCTGTTCGATCTGTGCGCGCGCATGCTGTCGCTTTGGAGGGATGTGGATTCACGATTTCCACATCCGCCCGTTGTGAGTGTATGTGACTGATGTCATTACAAGCTTAGGTGATGTGTCGAGATCATGAAAATATTGATTATTAAATACAGCATGCTCCCGGTGCCTAATTAAAATCTTCCTGGAGTTGTTTACACAACTGTGATCTTGGCTTGTATCAACGCCTTGTCACTGTAACTCACTGAATATTTTCATTTACGTTTTGTAGATTTGTTCCTATATTAAAGAAGAAACATCTGCTGTCGTCTGCAGCTGGACTGTAACCTTTTTCACCCAGAAGTTCCCATTGAAATAGAGGCAAAGTCTCTACATCAGACGGGGCAGAGGAAACCCGGGTACCTGTTGTTCGATTCTTAAACCTTAACAGTACGTGAAACACAAGATTATCACTGGGGTTTTTTTAATTGGAAGCAATAACTTAAAGACTTGATTAGACAAAGGATGATTAAAAACAAAGCTGGATAAGAATATAAACCTTTTAGCAATGAAGGATTTACTCCTAAGAAGCTTTTATTGATCACATAGTCATTTTGTCAGTAACCATTTCGAAAGAGGAGCTGATTGCACCCGAGAACTATTACAAGAAAGTTAGTAAAACGTGTCCATCGATTTTGACATTGTTTGGAGTATTCCGCTCATTGGGGATAGAACAGAAGAGCCCACTATACTTACTGTCGACTGTCGTAGAGCCTTGATTCAGTGTACTCCGCCACAGACCGTTATTTATCACTCTACTCAATGTCTGGATTAACTGGCTCCCTACATTGAAAGTACCGTGACGAGACCCGCTAAACTGATAATCATGAGTTTGGAGATTCCCGATGGGTTGGGAGATCTCTTGCGTGATTTCACCGTTGCCGTCTTGCGTGATAGACCAAACGATCTGTACGACTTTGCTGTGGATTATTTCTCTAAAGTTAAGGAAACGAGGAAGCCGAAGTCTATTCCTATGTACGTAATTGTGGATGAGGATGATGAAGGGGCAGGGGAACCAGACAAAGAACAGTTTAAACCAAAGACCCGAAAGTATAACCGTTACGCAAGGCGTCAGTCGGTGTCGGCCGAGAGGTACGATCCGGAGGCAGACGATGATGACGAAGATAAAGTGATTTATCCCAAAACTGACGAGCAGCGAGAGCGACTTACAGAGGCTGTCTGTGGCATTCTTCTTTTTAGATGCCTGGAACCAGAGCAAATGCAAGATGTAATTGACGCCATGTTCGAAAAGGCGGTCAAACCGGGTGAGTACGTAATACACCAGGGAGACGATGGGGACAATTTTTACGTCATAGATCATGGTCTATACGATGTTTTAGTTAATGTTAATGATCAAGAGAAGAAAATACATCGTTTTGATAATAGGGGAAGTTTTGGAGAGCTAGCTTTGATGTACAACATGCCGCGATCGGCGTCCATTGTGGCCGTTTCCGATGGAGTTCTATGGGCAATGGATAGAAATTCCTTCCGCAGAATCATTCTTCGAAGTGCATTTAAGAAACGTAAAATGTACGAAGAACTCTTAGAAAACGTTACCATGTTGAAATCTTTGGAACCCTATGAGAGAATGAATCTTGCAGATGCATTGGTGACTAGAAATTTTTCGGACGGCGAAACCATTATAGCACAAGGAGATGAAGCTGATGGAATGTATTTTGTGGAGTCGGGGATGATACGGGTCACTATAAATCACCCGGAGGGTGGAGAAGAGGAAGTAGGACGTCATGGGGCTGGGAAATATTTCGGAGAACTTGCTCTCATAGAAAACAAACCTAGATCCGCCAATGTGTATGCGATAGGGAAAGTGAAAGTGGCATTTTTGGAACGTGATTCTTTCGAAAGACTTTTAGGTCCATGTCTTGACATTATGAAAAGAAATTCGGAAATATATAAAAACTACACAGAAAGTTCTTGAAAAAAAAATCAGGAAGGGTAAGAAATTATCTTCTTTTTTAATCGTTCGGACGTTGCAACGATATCATACGGAAAACTGACAATATATTTGCTGAGTAATAGTTAACTATATTTTATACGTCGTTTGCCCATGCATTAAATGCCGATGACTGAAGGACCATTTGAGCTCAGCAGAATGGATTATTCTTCAAGTGAAACATTGTCATGATTAAGCAATTAGATTTTTAATCTGCTTTTCCTTATACCCTGACGATGGCATGCGTGAGAACGTGAGCACGGTGCGTTTGATTTCAAAGAACAGGGATATCCGATGAGGTGTACTCTATGCTCATAGCCAGCGCACTCCCGAGTTGAACTTTTTCAATCATCTTCTTAATTGAAGTAGTGTTTGTATCGATTTTGTATTATTCCCATTCCTCTTATAAAGTATTCATGCGTTGCATCCGACAGTCAGCGAACGGTGCTTCTGAATGTAATAAATTGGTGATTAATTTTGAATATTGTGAAAAAAACTGCATATCAACTAATTATAGTATGTGTCCCTCACGTTTAGACCAATGAACAATAAATCAACCGTTGTTGCAAAAAACTAGAAATTCTGCATTTTATCAATGAGTTATCACTAATGGTTGGTTTTTTCCTCTTCAATGATATTGTCGTTCATAATTGGATCCCATTTACTTATCGAGCAAGAAAACGTCCTTTCAATGAGCCGACAGTTCGGGGTGATGGTGATGATTGATTGAGATTATTGATATTGTGACGTACTGGTTCTTTCTTCTTAAAGATGTACGTAATCGAACGTGTAATGGTTAACTCAAGAGCTATAATGTAAGATGGGTAAAATTATTACGTATAATGTTTAACTATATAACTATAAATTCAGACTGGTAAAATTACGTGCAGTGGTTAACACTAAGGCTATGAAGTAAAGCGGGTAAAATCAAATTGCCTTTGCCTAACACGGAAATGCAACGGTACAAATCGATCCTTGTGTTGTTAGAGAATGATACATTTGTATATTAGAGCCACGGTGGAAATTCAATTTATTTCAGATGTTTCTCATAGATTAAGAAGAGTGAAGTATCCCCTAATACGACAAATGATCGGTCTCGTTGTTCTCTGATTTGTTTAACATGAGTCATTTGGTAAAATATTTGATTTTGATAATGATGCTGACAAATTATACAGAACACATTAATACGAGCGAGCTCTCTCGTGAATCTCTGTGATTTTGTGTAAACTTGTCAGCTCAAAGCGTAGGCGCCTCTTCCTTGTAGTGAATACAATTATTATAGTAATGATGGGGTATTTCTCTGTACATGTACAATTAAGCCTAGCTGTAGGCTTCCATACAGAGGCACCTAAGGTCCACGCCAAGACTCGCTCAGCGATACATGTACATACATCTCGGTGACATCCAATCCAGCTGTGTACAATCTTACAGATAATTGTTTTCAAATAATTTCTTTGTTTTTACCAATATATTCTTCTGTGTATGCATTCTTGTATTTCTTCGCTAGTCGCAAATGGTTTAAATTTATTTTGTTCTGTATAAATGTCTGTCTTATTTCATCTGTCTGTCCTATTTTGTATTACGTAAGTCTCAATCGAAAGGCGACATGAAGCATCGATTATACATTGGAGACTAACTGTCCCCTTAACACTTGCACAAATTTTGACACGAAGGACTAACTCTAATGGGTTCGAGTTCATCTAAAATTTCTCTTTAAAATCGATTTGGTAACGTTAACAATTAATTTTAACAATGATGCACTTATTTTCACTATAAATATGAAGAAAACTTCAATTCAATTTACTAACTTTGTGCAGAAACAACAAGAATAATCAATGCAGTTTTATCATTTTTATACGGTCTAATGTCAAAGCACTCACGATATCAATTTCTTTTTGCAAATCTTAAATCTAAATATTTTAAAGGCTTTTCTGTAAATTTCAAAGATCGCCATCGTATAATGGGAACGACTATATTGGTTTATCATTTTCTGTATTCATTTATGTAAAGTGGTTTGTTTTATGTCCAATTTCCATCGCATGATTCAACTCGACCTCAAAAAATATGAAATAAAATGATTCAAAACACAAACTCCTTCAATATATGACCAAAGTTCCACAGCTGCTTCTCTTGAACATTCAGTTCTGGAACTTTATCTGTTCTAATCACGAAGACCTTTAAAACGATTTTCAGGCAGATTTCTAGAACTATACGTGTAAATGCATTATTTATGACATGTTCAATGGTCTAATAGTTAAAAATAAAAATGAATATAATTTCTACAGAGAATAGCAAAATGTTCAATAATTGATGAGAAGACGGAGTTATAAAGGTATCGTGTATTGTTAAAACGGTTTGTATGATTCATATTACTTGGCTTGTTGTGTGTGTATAGTCTGACCGCATGGGTGGGTGGGTGGGTGTATTTACTTGGTGTGAATACATATATTTGGTGTGGGTACAGTAGTTTTACTTTGTGAATTTATAGTTTTAGTGCGTGGGTACATGAATAGTTTGTTTACATTTATTTAATGTGTGTAAGCCGGTTGGCTGTAATTTTACTTGGCGCGTATACATGCATTTACTGAGTGGGTGTAAATTTACTGGGCTTGTTTTCATTTACCAAGTGGGGTTTTCATTTACTGAGTGGGTATAAATTTACTGGGCTTGTTTTCATTTACCAAGTGGGTTTTTCATTTACTGAGTGGGTATAAATTTACTGGGCGTGTTTTCATTTACCTAGTGGTTTTTTTTTTCATTTACCGAGTGGGTGTAAATTTACTGGGCTTGTTTTCATTTACTGAATGGGTGTAAATTTTCTGGGCTAGTTTTCATTTACTAAGTGGGTTTAAATTTACTGGGTTTGTTTTCATTTACTAAGTGGGTGTTAATTTACTGGGTTTGTTTTCATTTACTGAGTGTTTTATTTTCATTTACAGAGTGGATGAAAATTTACCTAGTGGGTGTAAATTTACTTTGCTTGTTTTCATTTACCGAGTTAGTATAAACTTACTTAGTCTGGCTCGTTGTTAATTTAACGAGTTTGTAAAATTTTACTTGTGTAGATTTTGTAGATGATTTTTAATTTTACTGAGTGTTTATACACTTACTGTACTTAGGTGTGTAAAGTAACTGAGTGGTTTTACATTTACATGCAGTGTGTGTAAATTTCGTGGTTTGTATTCATTTGGGCGAGACGTGTTGATTTACTGGATGAATGTTAATTTACCAGTTATGTGTAAATTTTCTGTGTAAATTGACTAGATTAAGGGGCGTGTGTACATAAAACTTGCGTAAAATTAATTGTTTTACATAAATCTTAATTTGAGTTTGGATGTTTACTTAGGTGAGTGCTTGTTATGTGTGTATGAACAAGTAGTTACATCAATACATATACTAGCTGCAAGTCTGTAGCTTCCGGTCAGAAAAATTCGGATGGACGTCCTGGGAGCTACAGTGCGTTCTATAGTAGAAAACTGCGTTCTATAGTAGAAAACTGCAATTTTCGACGCACAAAAAACTGCGCTAGCGTTGGATTAATTAACTTTATTTACACACAAATTATGTGAAAAAATTAGTGCCATAAAATTTTTCATCTAATTTACAACTGATATCGACTCTTTACTTGCCCCATCTTTCCCGGAAATATGTATGTTAAATTCACGTAGAGATTTGTACATGTAAACAAACTGCACACACTTCACTTCACGGAGCTAGTGACCGTGTTTAAAGGGGCATGGTCACGATTTTGGTCAAATTCTATTTTTATGTTTTTATTATTTACAATGCTTTAGAAATGCATTTCTAATGATCAAATAAAATTTTAGAGTTTAGAGTCATTCGTAGAATTATAAGCAAGATACAGAGCTCACAATTCTTTATCATGTAAACAAGGCTCGTGCCCAGTTTTTGTTTACATATGTTCAATATACCAGTGAAAATCTTTTTCCAGCTTATTTGTCTATCTTTTGGTTTATCTTAAACATAGATAAATAGTTCCTAACGTTTCATTAACACATTCGATTTAGATTTAAAACTGAAATTTTTTCTTCAACGTTCTAAATGTAAACAAACGCTTTGTTTACATAGCGAAGACTTTCAAGCTCTCTAACTTGATTATAACTCAACAAATGACACTCAAATTTCGGTTGCCTATTAAAAATGCCTTTCTAAAACATTGTTACATGTAATATTAAAATCGGAAAAATAATTTTTCACCAAAATCGTGACCATGCCCATTTAAATGAATATCAATGGTTAATTACGTGATGATATCTGAAGTAAAGAAGTTTTTGGAATCAAATATTTTTACAGAATTTGTTCGAAAATAAGATTAATCAGTCCAAATCAAGCACATTTCTTTGTGTGAGGCAAATTGAAGATTTTTTTTTTACTATTGGAGACACTGTGGCTCCCAGGTCGTCCATCCCAATTTCTTTTTTCAGACCGGGAGCTACAGATCAGCAGCTAGAAATTTTGGAGACTTACACAAATCAAAAAGTGTATTTATTTTTTTTTCAATATCACAGGTTTGTTTTGGCCAATTATAGAGTTAAGTAGGCGTTAAAGTTCTAACAAATACATAAATCAAATTGGAGAACCAGTCTGGGTTACCTTTTAACTTGACAAATTCAGAAATATCCAGTCATTGTAAACAACTGGCCAGCATTGCTCAGTGTCAGAGGAGCGTAGAAGCCGCCAGCAGTATTTTGAGTAATTATAAAAATTATGTCTCTAGAGTATTCGCAGGCAATTAAATTGCCACTAGTTATACAGCATAATCCAACTTTAAAGAAATGAATTGCAAGTATTGTTCTCAAAATAAATCTCAAAGGAATGTCATAAATAAGAATAAATGTGAAAACAAATAAAACTTTTTTTCTATTATACAACTAAGTTGATTTACGGTTCGGAAAAAAAAAATATTGATCCAGTTAAAAACGTATCATATAACAATAACCTAATATGTAGAAATGGGTTTTCAATTGTTATTGAAAAAAATAATTTCCCAGACGGGGGACAAAATGACAACAGCAAGGATATCAGAAGCAATTTAACAACCTGACACAAACAGCGATTGATGTTGACTCTCCCCAGAAGCCATTAGGCATGGTGGGACTGCGATACAGTGTAACTCCTTTCCACAGCAGGGCTATGATACGGCGCGATAGGATTGCATGTAGGTACGCATACAACACTTCTTTGACAGGCATGGAGCATTGGGAGGTAGAGAAGTGGTTCTTTATCTTTTTTACGGCCATTGTACATTTGTCTTATATCTATTTGTGGAAATATATACGAACAAGTTCATTTGGCCCTGCAACTTTCGGTCTGGTCCCTCCATTTCGAAGTATGATGCTACATCCCTGTTTGAAAGCACAATAGAGATAACAGTCATCTAGGTAATTAAAATTGTTTCCTGTGTCATGTAACAATACTTATGTTGAATTTTTTATGCACAACATATTTTCAAATGATGGGTTGAATTGGAATACTCATTACTTTGGATGTAATCGAATTTTAGCTAGATTGGTTTTAACTTGTTTAATAGTCATTGTAAAATAAATATAGTTTGGTTTAACGCACTTTAACGTGAAAATTATAATTAAAATGTCTTCAGATCATGACAGCGGAATCACCAATTATGGATGGAAGACATTTTTATATCCTGCATAAAGTGGTTGATCCTTGTTTTTTTTAAAGATGACCATGATATTTGAATCTAAATGCATATTTATTTGTTTATTGTGTAATTTTCGTGTTTTATTTATTAATTTTATGATTTTTTTCTAGCATTTGAAAGTTAAAAATTAGTGCATATTTACTATTCTCACATTTTTGTTGTCCCTGTACTGCCAATAATACAAATATAAAATGTACAGTACTATAAAACATTTCTCAATTTTGTTGTTGTTAATTTTCTTTTAAAAAGGAGGGAATGTAGCATTTGTGGCTTTTTTCATCCGTCTTTTATTTTCACTTATTACTGCAAAAAGCAACTTATTCAATGAAAGTTAATCTGTTTCACAGCCATCTGAATTAAAATACAGTATTTTGATATTCGAAACAATTTTGTTCATAAAATAGATGCACATCTCTAATCGCATTGCCATACTTGTAAACTATTTTATGATTGTATTTTTAGAGCACTTTTTCCCTTCTGTTATATATTGCAAATCAACATCAGCAAAATCACTGTACCTTTGAACATTTACCTCTGATATCAAAGGCATTTCGGACATGCAGTAAAAATTTGGTTTCTCTGCATCTAGTCCACCATTTCTTAGTTTATAAATGTGTATATCGATTGGTATGATTTATCGTGAGTCGTTTTATATCAAGAGATTCGTAGGCTGAATCAATATTATGGGCTAATGCATCTGTCACTGTGACTTGTGAGTTACCGACTTCAGGTAAATCAAACACCTTATTAAACGGACTAGTAAATCATACCGGTGCTTTCTTCTCCAACCCAATTCCTGGCATTGCGTAACAAAAGGGCTGTTTTATCATTTTGGTTCATTGATCAGAAAACTGATGATTATTCTGGGGAAAAAACCAATTCCTCTCCTATTGAAGTTAAAACAAAATTGCAATACTTAGTGGTGTAAAAAGATATTAGACGAGATATTGGTAAAATGCTGAAAAGAAATGATTACAAAGTCCCACTTTTATGTGTACTGCAAGCAAAACGTTGCTTTCTATTACGTAAAATAAATCTCTCTCTCTCTCTCTCTCTCTCTCTCTCTCTCTCTCTCTCTGATATTTTGGTTAATGAATTCATATTTATGACTCTATATATATTGCCTTTTATAGATATGAACTCATTGTCTTTGTATATCTGTTCTAACAATATTTCGTTCGTTCTTCAGAAGTAAAACTAACGACATAGATTTACAGACATTTTGATTTCATTCTTAAAACAAGGATAAAATGCTTGCTTTACGGAAATGTCCTTTGGTCACTGTGTGCACTTGGAGTCTTTAAAACTGACTGTACTTCACCGTGGAATTCTCAATCAATCTCACAGAATGCTGATTTTTTTAGGTGACCCTTTCATCTTTCTTTGCCATATTTTTCATGTAATCTCAACTGGCATATAAGTGATGCATATTTTCGAGATAGACCAACAGAATTATGTCATACAACATATCAATACGTTATATGACAACTGACAAGGTACCTGTTAAAGGGACTTAGACACGATTTGAGATCAAAAATTTTATTCTTACTTTTTATGTATAAAATGGTTTACTGATGCATTTTAAATGATTGACCAAAAATATTGAAAGTTAAAGTCAAGTTACAAGTGAAATACAGAGGTAAGAATTGATTGTTATGTAAACAAAGCTCGATTTTTATAGTTATTTACAAAAAATGTAATGTAGAGAATTGCCATTTTTTAGACAAAATGACATGTAAAAACAATTTAAACTAATTCAATATCTTCGTAAATACTATTATCAACAAAAGAAAGTTAAATTTGATTGAAATTACACCAATGCAACACAAATGTAGAAAATGACAATATTCAAGCTTTGTTTACAAAACACAGAATTATGAACTTTGTATCTTTCTTATAACTTGATATTTGACTTCCAAATTTTGACATAGCATTATAACTTCTATATTTATCATTATAAACATTAAAAATGGATGTATAAAATTAGAAAATTTTAAGTCTAATCGTGTCTAAGTCCCTCTAATATTGAGGTTTAAATGTAATTTGCACTCATTTTCTACTGTTACAGAACAAAGCTCTACATCGCATCACACCTACTTTGTTAATTTGTTCTGTAAGTAAAGGCCAAACGGCGTGGAATAATATCAATTAGCTTTGCAAATCAGTAACCTTCATAAATACATTTTCAGATGACAGATTACAGTATCGTAATCATTTTACTATATTATAACAGCATCAATTTCTCTTAAACTTTTTATTGCGCACTATATGGAATATTTTCTTCTCTCTATTAAACTTTGCTCGGTTTCATGACCAAAATTAGGAATGAGCTTTATGATACTCTGCGGGACCGTATAAATTGATCTAACGTAAAAAACGAAATTAGATTGGATGAGGTATTTCCTGGCTACAAAACGATGATAACCAAAAATAAATGCTCTTCGCGGACTCCTTCCTCTCACAAGTGTGTAGACCACAAGGATAGCAATCAAAACGAAACATAAAGAAATTTTACGACAAACAACAAGATTTCAAATTAGGAGTCATTGTTCTCGTACGAAACAAAAAAGATACAAGTTCAACTTTTTGTGTTTGTTTTGATTTTTTGTTTTGGTCATATTTTATCAACTATGTAGGTAATTGTGCATCACATGAACTTCACATGAATTTAACCTGGAAATCTCATACGAAGCATTTTACAAATGAATTTTACATGACGCACACTGTGTAGCGGTTAATTACATTATGTATACATGAATAATGTACGTTATTAGCTACTATTTTTAACGAGACCGAGTGCAATTCGAAAGATATAAAAACGTTATTATGTATTGTGATTTAATTCAAAATTAACATTATCTGTAACGTTCTATTTGTTAAAAAAATTGTGAATTCATTATATAAATAGGGTAACATGCTTTCGACAGCATTGTTTACCTATATTGTTAAGTATGCATGAAGCCGAAGAAAAAAGTATGACTCGCTTGCGTGTTCGAGGCGGCCATGGATTTTTACTTTAATTCTTTTGATAGGAGATCAATAGAAACATATAAGAATATTTTTATTTCTTTTAAAAAAATTAACGCAATATATACCGATTTATGTTAAATTAAGAAAGATGGGGCATTAGATATTTTAAAAAAAACCAACAACACACTTTGATATTACATGTTCATGTATCTTTGGACCAACCATTAGGTCAACAGTGTTTCAAAGTTCACCAGTTTTACTAAAGTTTTAATATATTTGAAAAAAAAAAAGAATTTCTCTATGGCAGAAACTATATGAAAAAGTAAAACTTGGCGCATTTCCAACAAAATAGGGTTCAATAGGAAAACTTGATAACTTTCTACATGACCCCTTAGGAAATCAGGATGGTAAATATATGATTTTTTAATCTTTCCATGATTGATTTATCAGTAAAATTCATGGAACAAAAATTCATCAGAATTTCTAGGGTAGAAACAATTAGACTCGGTCTTGCTAAGTATATAAAATATTATATACATGTCTACATGATTTAGTGCAAAATCTAAAAAGCAAAATTTCTTAGCAATACATATATACGATTCGTAATATAGCTAAGAACAATTCTTAAAAAAAAAATCCAATTTTACTTGCAGAATTGCATCAATCTACCGCTATCGTTATCATTATCAAGTTTATCATCTGGGTTACCAGGTTATCAGTTCTCAATAGCACTGAAGAGCTAATGCAGGTTCGCCAAAGAGGCCTTGAGCTCTTGTCCAAGTTGAAACTTGATTTTTGCAGTGATTATAAAGCAACAGTTTCAATCAATTATGTTAATCAAAGGAATCAAAGAGAATGTTTTGCACAGTGGCAGAAGAAATGAAAAATTTACATAAACAATGCATTATCATAAATAGCACATAGAACTACCAAAACTTCACACACTACAGCATGTCGACAATAAAAACCACGAGTCTGTGTTTTTCATTTCTTCATCATAAATATTTTGTTAAAGGAAAATTGACGCCAATTTTCTACATTATTCAACTGTATTGTCTCAATCTTTTGATATCTGTCTTTGACAGGAGCGCATAAAATCTGGGTCAATTTTTTCTTACAAAATTGTAAATTGGTCAGGCTGGATAACGATGATGTTAACGATTGTAAATGTTCAAAGTGTAGCGTAAGATAAGGGCTTCCACTTCATCGATCAGTTATATAGGAGAATCGTGTCCAGACCAAATGGATCCTGGTAAATTTGAAACCAATGACATCATTTGTAACAAGTTCCTAAAGATTTTTTTTTAGAACTTTTAGATAAAATCAACTCGCATACATTTCTCTGGTGAGTTATAGAAGGAGATCGAACTTTGGAAAAAGACAAGATTCTTCTATAAATCGTCAGGTTTGCAGACCAATCTAAAAATTAAATCTTTATGAGGGTATTGTATTAAATATGAAAAAAGTACACCATATTAAATTGATAATGATATCTAGAATATTTGTTCAACAGGTTTCGAATGGATCAAAGTTGTTGGATTTTTTAAAAATATGAATTAAAGAATTTTTTCCCTTTTGTTGAAGGAGGGGATGTATATGTATTATTTTCAGAAACAATTAAATTTTTACCTGACTGCGATGTCAACTGTCCATATGTAAAAAGGGTTTTTCCTCAGAATTGTACAAAATACGATGCTCTTTGGGCAAATGTTGGTTCCACGGTTTTCGTGGATCTGCGGTTTGCAACTTTCTAAGCACGATAATACATTATTATATATAATATGTCTTTATAAGAAATGGTAACATTTATGCATACCTATATATTCATTAAAAATGTATTTATCACAACAGTAACACTCATATGCATTTTTCTTGTATATAGGAACTTTATCTTCCATGTATTTTAGCGCTCATCGTCCAGCAGTTGAATTGTCATCTCTTAATAAACAGTTTCATTTCTGAGGATTTTGATTCTATTGATTCTTTTCCAAAGAATGTCAGTAAGCCAAAGATTAACTCACTCTTATAAAACATCGTCTTAGAGAGAGAGAGAGATAAAGATATAAATGAGTTGTGTTTGCAGTCTAATTGTTAGTGATGTCGCCGGTGGATGTAAAGTTGTTTTCCTTTGCCTGGATCAGCCCCAGGACTCCGTCAACCGTCAGTACCAGTAACACACCATCTAAAAACTAAAGACTGATTAATTTTTCGATCAACCTTTAAAAACAGGCATTAAGCCAATTTGATAGACAGCCCGTCTCGAAGAAAATACAAGAGTGGAAGAAAAGTCGGAGCCAACACCGATTATTTAACAACTGAAACTTCAAAGAAGACAGTAATTGGAAGTGAACTTTTCATTTAATTAGTCTGTTGTTCAATACCCCAGGCGAGGCCTCTTTTACCCACACGTGCATTGAGCCAGGAAGCTAGAATGCTCTCAGTATTGACTGGCTCTCACCAGATCACTTGTGAATTTCTAACCTTAAAAATATGGCTAGATCCAGGACGGATTGAAAGAACGAAATGAATTAGTTAGTCGACTGAGAGCTAAACTTATGGGTATTGTATGGACGGAAAACTTGCAATGTTAGGAGAAACAATCAAAGTAGATGAACTAATAAGTGACAGAAGAGATAGATAAAGCTTGGCTACGCACAGGGACCAGGCAAATACTATGAAACTAGCATTTATCAAGTAATCTCTGAGGATTCTTTTCATCCCTGAACGCCAGAAAAAGGATTTATCAGTCTACAAATTTTGACTTCCCATTAAGGGCATTTGCTTTGCAAATATCAGACACGATGGAAATCAGTCTTCCTCACGTAAGTCTTACGGAGGCCCGTTAGTGTTATAATAGATATATCACAAAAATCCAGGGGCCCGTTTCACTAAGCATACTGCAGTGGCGTCGGAAGCAAATTGAAAGTGGGGGGGGGGGGGGGGGGGGGGCTAGACTAATCGTCAGAAATCTTGACAAGCAAAATTTAAAAAAAACTATTCCCAAAATCATGAAAATCCTTATTCGTGGTGGGTGGGTTGGTGGGTGGGTGTGTATGTGTGTGTGTGTGGGGGGGGGGGGGGTGTATGATGCTATGTGCCGAATGGTTAGGTCTAACTTGGCAAAAAAAGTGGGGGGGGGGGGCTAAGCCCCCCCCCCGGTTCCGACGCTTATGTACTGTCCTTTCTGTCATATATTATTTTCCAAATTATATCTGCAATATGACTACTTTATATTGCAGATATTATTTGAAATTAATATATGTCAGAAAGGACAGTACATAGGACTAAAGTATAGTTTACTTTACGAAAGTCTTATGGTGGCCCGTTAGTGTTGTGATAGATGTATAAAAATCAAGTGGCCCGTTTCACTAAGCATACTTAGGACTAAATTATAGTTCTCTTTAACTAACAGTAAAGTCTTACGGGGGCGTGAAATTGTATAGTAGATAAATAGACGCATTTTAAGCGGACCATGGATTTTAGGTAAGTAAAGTTATTTAACCGAGATCTCTACAGAAAAACTTACCAAACACTGTAGCAAAAGCAGTAAAAGATAGAGCACGGTTTAGTTTAGTTCAAACTAGTCCAAAGATATGGAGCTTTGAAATATCCACAAACCCCCGTCATGAAACCACGTATAGGAAATTTTCTGAAACAAGTCTAATTTAATTGAATAGGAATATACGGTTTAACAAGAATATATATGGGTTACCCAATATCCAAGATATTCGACTTTTAAATAGCTTGAAATTTTATTGTGTTTAGCCGATCACTGTAAAAATCAAAGTTAAAATTACTGAACTTGTTAAGAAAACTGGCAAATATAATTCTTCATGTCCATTCTTGCGTCACTAGAGATATTTTTTCTCTAGACATTCAAAGCACATGTGGAAGAATCAGAGTGGATAAGAATTGAAGTATAGTTTACCAATGTGAAAAGAAGACACATTTGAATTTATAAAGGTTAGATATTTTCTTACTATTGATACCGGTATTTTATGGATAGCATGTGTTTGCAAATATGATACATTAAAGACTGAATTTCATTAATTTGATCCGTGCGTGCACCGGTTGACATAGCATATGATATCGGACATTTATGAAATAGATACATCGACACACCGTATATTGTTGATATCTACATATAACCAAGCTTTAAGCCTACAATAATGCTATTAATTTCACTACACTCTGCTGAATTGGAATAATGTAACTGTGTCTGGGGAAAGGCCTTCACCACAGTTAAAATGCCTCCCATTTACCCGTAATGTAGCAGAAAATTGCAGAATCGCTCCAAGACAATTTTGGAGAAAATTAATGAAGTTGCTTTGAAAATAACAGTCAAATTGTTCCTAACAAACCATTTTGAAGCTGTAAATACCTATCTTCGAAAAGTTTAATTCTATAATTGCAGAATTCGACATTTCTTCAACAACCTTTTTTTACACACCATGTTGACATTCGAAACTCTCGGGATTTTTTTAATATAGTAAATGCACTGTGTTTGAGTTATCTCCCGTATTTTCTTTGATGAACAGTAAAAAAAAGTTTCCAATGAAAATTTACACGCATTTGTTTTATCGTCTCTGAGTTTATCCATGCAAATGTGATATTGTGGAAACTTAAAATAAAGAGCCTCCCGTGATTTAGCGTGAATGTAATGCGCATGCGCAAGATTGTCAAATCCTAAAAAATCAGATGATTTCCGGAATTTTTTTAGGAAATTTTGTTAATTATCAATTAGCGAAGCTTGATTGAGAAAAAATAAAAACAAATTGGTAATCTACAAGTACCAATAACGTTTAGAATATATAAAACAAAAGACAGTACTCTTCCGATTCATCGGTATTAAAGCCCAAAAATTCGAGTCTATTATTTTAATATAGTAGTTTTAGTAATTTTGAATCTAGGGCTGTATTTCTATATTTTTTTCTTAAATTTTAGAATTACGTCGAATGAACCAGCCATACCATGTTAACAATATTTATGGAGAAAATGATTAGTTTTCTATTAGCTTTGATTAATAGACATCTATTTGCGAGCCTTCGATTTCCCTTACGCTTCTATTTTTACTTTTTTGATGTCTTAGATTCAGCGTTCGACAACTCGAACTAATTTACAAACAAAAGGACTGCGAACAATAGCATATTCTAGCGGCCTAACTAAATTTCATTTTTGGAAAGTTGTCTAATTAAAGTTATTTTTTATTATAATGTAAACATTTATGTATATTTTCATTATATATCAATGATTTGGTCAAACAAAGAGAGATAACTTTGTATTTTGGGTTAAAATAGCTCATTTCATAATAGAAAATAACGGAAATGTTTTTTAAAACACCCCCCCCCCCCATTAATAACTTTATCGAGATATATTTCTCTAGACATTCAAAGCACATGTGGAAGAATCAAAGTGGATAAGAATTGAAGTATAGTTTACCAATGTAAAAAGAAGACAAATTTGAATTTATAAAGGTTAGATATTTTCTAACTATTGATACCGGTATTTTATGAATAGCATGTGATAGCAAATATGATACATTAAAGACTGAATTTTATTAATTTGATCCGTGCGTGCACCTGTTGACAAAGCATATGATATCGGACATTTATGAAATAGAAACATCGACACACCGTATATTGTATAAGGGTTTGTTGTTTCACGGGGGGGGGGGTGGACATATGTTGAAATACATTCCAAAAAAAGAATTTTGCTTTGTAAATTTTCGAAAAATAAATAACAGATATGAATTAAAATGAAATTTTACTTAATCATATATCGTAAATATGTTATTATTAAGTTTTTATGCACATATTGGCTACTAAGTAATTTTTCAAGACCCCGCGTTAGCAAAACTTTTGTTTAAAGATAAATAATTTGATTACAAATTTTATTTTGATATAAATTGATTAGGATTTGATTATACTTTGTAGTAGAAAACTTAGTTTTTGAATATCTGACAGAAATTCCGAAATATTTGTATGTAAAATATAGGTGGGAAACGGGCGTAAGCGTTCGCAGTTCTTTATCTTTAATCTGCATCGACAACAGGTAAATATATTAAGAATGCTTTTGTAATCAGAAAACTTCATGTATAAACTTGCCTTTTTCAAGTGACCAGTATATGTATTATAACATGTGTATATTAATTGTATATGTCTATGAGCTGTACAGCTGTTGACTAATAAACAATACAATACAATACAACACATCGTTTTTCTGGAGTTCGGTATCATAAAATACCTTTGTTTCCTCTTGTTAAGAACATAAAATATACTTTTCTCTATCAATCAACGTGAGTGTATTCAATCGATACTTCCTGGTATTATTAATTGGTTTGATTGACGCTGATGTTTTAATCACATGCTTGGTAAAGATACTTTATTGTCTATAACCTATAAAATGTTCAAATAAAAAAGTTCATGTGAAAAGTGGGAGACTTTTGGTTTTATTTATTCTTTCGCTAACAAGATTATATAAATGTATTCTTTTAAGTAGATTCAATAAATTCGTTTATATAAAGCCAAAGTCATACATGTAAGTAATAATATATTTACCACTTTATATATAAGTTACATTTACAATCTGTTTGCATGGTTATTATGTTGTTAAAGGAGAGGAAATGGCACATTGAAATAATTTGCTTTAAATCTTTTTGACCATTATAAATAAAATATGTTCAAACCAAAGTCATATTAGAGCTTCTTTCGTTGTATACTGTCGGAATTCCTGAGGTTTTAATTTTTTGTTTCAATCATGTTTCTTTGTAATGAAACATGAAGATTGGTTTAATTGCAGTTAACTCTATGCAATTCAATACACATCTTCATGGTTGCGCTATTTTGTCCTCAGACACTTTGACTATTCTTACATGTAATACTGCGTTACATCTGTTTGTCCTCGGACACTTTGCTGACTATCCTTACATGAAGTACCATGTTACAGTTTGTCCTCGGACACTTTGCTTATTATCCTTACATGTAGTACCGTGTTACATTTGTTTGTCCTCGGACACTTTGCTGACTATCCTTACATATAATACCGTGTTACATCTGTTTGTCCTCGGACACTTTCCTGACTATCCTTACATATAATACCGTGTTACATCTGTTTGTCCTCCGACACATTGCTGACTATCCTTACATATAGTACCATGTTACATCTTTTTGTCCTCGGACACATTGCTGACTATCCTTACATATAGTACCGTGTTACATCTGTTTGTCCTCGGACACATTGCTGACTATCCTTACATATAATACCGTGTTACATCTGTTTGTCCTCGGACACTTTCCTGACTATCCTTACATATAATACCGTGTTACATCTTTTTGTTCTCGGACACTTTGCTGACTATCCTTACATATAATACCGTATTATATCTGTTTGTCCTCGGACACTTTGCTGGCTATCAAAAGATGTAGTACTGTGTTACATCTGTTTGTCCTCAGACACTTTGCTTACTATCCTTACATATAATACCGTGTTACATCTGTTTGTCCTCGGACACTTTGCTTACTATCCTTACATGTAGTACCATGTAACATCTGTTTGTCCTCGGACACTTTGCTGACTATCCTTACATATAGTACCATGTAACATCTGTTTGTCCTCGGACACTTTTCTGACTATGCTTACATATAGTACCGTGTTACATCTGTTTGTCCTCGGACACATTGCTGACTATCCTTACATATAATACCGTGTTCCATCTGTTTGTTCTCGGACACTTTCCTGACTACCCCTACATGTAGTACTGTGTTACACCTGTTTGCCCTCGGACACTTTGCTGACTATCCTACATGTAGTACCCTGTTACATTTGTTTGTCCTCGGACACTTTCCTGACTATCAAAACATGTAGTACCGTATTACATCTGTTTGTCCTCGGACACTTTGCTTACTATCCTTACATATAAATCTGATTTACATCTGTTTGTCCTCGGACACATTCCTGACTATCCTTACACGTAGTTCCGTGTTACATCTGTTTGTCCTCGGACGTTTTGCTTACTATCCTTACATATAATACCGCGTTACATCTGTTTGTCCTTAGACACTTTCCTGACTATCCCTACATGTAGTACTGTGTTACACCTGTTTGTCCTCGGACACTTTGCTGACTATCCTTACATATAATACCGTGTTACATTTGTTTGTCCTCGGACACTTTGCTGACTATCCCTACATGTAGTACCGTGTGACATTTGTTTGTCCTCGGACACTTTGCTGACTATTCTTACATATAATACCGTGTTACATCTGTTTGTCCTCGGACACTTTGCTTACTATCCTTACATGAAGTACCATGTTACAGTTTGTCCGCGGACACATTGCTTACTATCCTTACATATAGTACCATATAACATCTGTTTGTCCTCGGACACATAGCTTACTATCCTTACATATAGTACCATGTAACATCTGTTTGTCCTCGGACACTTTGCTGACTATCCTTATTTATAGTACCATGTTACATCTGTTTGTCCTCGGACACATAGCTTACTATCCTTACATATAGTACCTTGTTACATCTGTTTGTCCTCGGACACTTTGCTGACTATCCTTACATGAAGTACCGTGTTAATTTTGTTTGTCCTCGGACACTTTGCTGACTATCCTTATTTATAGTACTGTGTTACATCTGTTTGTCTGCGGACACTTTGCTGACTATCCTTATTTATAGTACCATGTTACATCTTTTTGTCCGCGGACACTTTGCTGACTATCCTTACATATAGTACCGTGTTACATTTGTTTGTCCGCGAACACATTGCTTACTTTCCTTACATATAGTACCATATAACATCTGTTTGTCCTCGGACACATAGCTTACTATCCTTACATATAGTACCTTGTTACATCTGTTTGTCCTCAAACAGTTTGCCGACTGTCCTTTATTGTAGTACTGTGTTACATCTGTTTGTCTGCGGACACTTTGCTGACTATTCTTATTTAAAGTACCATGTTACATCTGTTTGTCCGCGGACACTTTGCTTACTATCCTTACATGTAGTACCGTGTTACATCTGTTTGTCCTCGGACACATAGCTTATTATCCTTATTTATTGTACCATGTTACATTTGTTTGTCCTCGGACACATTGCTTACTATCCTTACATATAGTACCATGTTACATCTGTTTGTTCTCGGCCACATTGCTGACTATCCAAACATGTAATACCGTGTTACATCCGTTTGTTCTTGGACACTTTGATGACTATCCTCACATATAGTACCATGTTACATATGTGTGTCCTCGGACACATAGGTGACTATCCTTACACAAAGTAGTGTGTTACATCTTTTGTCCGAGGACACATTGCTGACTATCCTAACATATAATATCGTGTTACATTAGTTTGTCCTCGGACACTTTGCTGACTATCCTTACATATAATACCGTGTTACATCTGTTTGTCCTCGGACGCTTTGCTCACTATCCTTACACCTAGTACCGTGTAACATCTGTTTGTCCTCGGACGCTTTGCTCACTATCCTTACACCTAGTACCGTGTAACATCTGTTTGTCCTTGGACATTTTGCTTACTATCCTTACATGTAATGCTGTGTTACATTTGTTTGTCCTCAGACACTTTGCTTACTATCCTTACATGTAGTACCGTGTTACATTTGTTTATCCTCGGACACTTTGCTGACTATCCTTACATATAGTTCCATGTTACATCTGTTTGTTCTTGGACACTTTGTTGGCTATCTTCACATTTAGTACCATGTTACATCTGTGTGTCCTCCGACACATAGCTGACTATCCTTACACATAGTACCATGTAACATCTTTATGTCCTCAGATACTTTGCTTACTATCCTTACATGTAGAACCGTGTTACATCTGTTTGTCCCCGGACACTTTGCTGACTATCCTTACATGTAGTACTGTGATATATCTGTTTGTTCTAGGACACTTTGCTTACTATCCAAAGATGCAAAACTGTATTGTATCTGTTTGTCCTCAAACAGTTTGCCGACTGTCCTTTATTGTAGTACTGTGTTACATCTGTTAATTCTAGGACACTTTGCTGACTGTTCTTACATGTTTGCTGCCTATCCAAGTATGTAGTACTGTGTTATATCTGTTTGTCGTCGGACACTTTTCTGACTATCTTTACACATAGAACCGTGTTACATCTGTTTTTCTTCAGACATTTTCCTGACTATCCCTACATATAGTACTGTGTTACATTTGTTTGTCCTCGGACACTTTGCTGACTATCCTACATGTAGTTTTGTGTTATATCTGTTTGTTCTATGACATTTGCTGACTATCCAAGTATGTAGTACCAGATCGGCCATTGTGATAGAAAATGTTAAACTCCATTTCATTGGTTAATATTTCTGATTGTCCAATCAGAATCAGTCTTTCTCGAAGAAGTGGCTGGCCCTGTCAGAAGTCAATGTGGCTGCAGAATAAAAGTTCAGTTTGGAGAGTATTTAAGGAATTTTATCGGAATTTAAGGATGAAATTAAGTAGCGTGCGTTTGATATGAGATTTTAAGAGATTACTGCGAATGTTTCTCGACTTGTTGCAACACTGCTGTTGTCTTAGGCAAAATCCCATCGTGAGCCCTGGACCCGTAAATGGCCGAGTAAATATAAACTGGCGACTTCGATAGAATAATGACGTATATCTCCGCTATTTTAAGACCCATCAACTTGAAATTCTACATGAGTGTATCTTAGACAACACTTTTTCTGAAAAAAAACATACATATTGCAAGTGTTGTAAAAAAATAATTGATTTATTAGGCTTTTGAAGCGAGCTGGTAGTTTTTTATCTGGGTCAAAGCTCGACCCCTTTCTTTATTTATGGTTACATTGAAATTAATGTTAAAACGGGCTTGGTCCCTGTGGTTTTTATTTTGATTTTTATTTTATAACGGCATAATCAGATTAGATCCAGACAAGTTCTACTTTGACAGTTTCATAGAAATACCGGTATGAACAAAAATAATAAATAAAACGTTTGTGACGGAACACTAAATTAGGCAAAAGTTCATTTTTCTATATGTTTCAAAATGTTTGTGGACTTCCCCAAAACTTCTACGATTGTTTACTTGTATAAAACATGTAGGGCGAAATATTCTTCTAATAGTTTAAGTTGATGTAAACAGGATGTTGATTATAATAAAAATCTCATTTGATTCACACATTATCACTAACATAATCTCTCTCTCTCTCTCTCTCTCTCTCTCTCTCTCTCTCTCTCTCTCTCTCTCTCTCATGGATCCTATTTGGTATGAATTGTTTAAAAGGTTTGATTGAAAATCTGTCAGTTTAATATTATCAACATCCAAGTTGTGCTATGCTTCAATAAAGGTTATTGTTCGAGTGAGGAACCGGAGGTATTTATATCCTTTAACAGTTTTAGTCGAGCGTAGAAAGGTGTTTTAATACATATCTGTGTCGTATTTTAAAACACATAGACGTCTCTCTGCAACAGGTGTCCAGCACTGGCTCTCTGCCCATATCCACACGACCACCGATAGCTGGCTCAGGAACCTGCTGTCTGACACAAAATGTTAAGACTTACTATCTGTGTTATAGCCTTGGTCAGCCAACATGTAGTGGACTCGGATGACCACCCTAAGGGTCACCTACAGCCTCTTGGGCGGCACCGACCACCCGTGGGGAGTATCGAGGAACGGGCCAGCTTCCCTACACCACTAGAAATGTTTGAGAAATACGTAAGGGGCAGCAAGCCCGTGATATTTCGCGGCATCTTGGAGAAGGGCATGCTGCCCGCTTACAAGTTGTGGACGGACTCCTATCTGAGGTAATCTAGCGTTTGTTGTCAACTTCTATTAAAAGCTCATTTCAGTTTAAAGGGGCATGGTCACGATTTTTGTCAAATTTTATTTTTATGTTTTTATTATTTACAAGGCTTTAGAAATGCATTTCTAATTAAGCAAGATACAGGGCTCACAATTCTTTGTCATGTAAACAAGGCTCGTGCCCTGTTTTTGTTTACAAAGGTTCTATATACCAGTAAAAAATCTTTTTCCAGCTTATTTGTCTATCTTTTTATTTATTTTAAGCATAGATATACAGTTCCTAACGTTTAACACATTCGTTTTAGGTTTAAAACTGAAATTTTTACTTCAACGTTCAAAATGTAAACAAACGCTTTGTTTACATAGCGAATAATTTCAAGCTCTGTAACTCGCTTATAAATCAACAAATGAGACTCGAATTTCGGTTGCCTATTAAAAATGCCTTTTTGAAGCATTGTAAATATTAAAATCGGAAAAATAATTTTTGACCAAAATCGTGACCATGCCCCTTTAAAGTCTCCTTAGGCGCAAAAATTCATATCGCCATACTGTATATTATTTGATAAATCAATAAGAATGACGAAAGAAAATTAATTTTCTTCATTGTGTATATCATGGTTTTCCCAGTGTTCTACTGCCACCGAATCCAGGATGTGTATAATAATATCCTGTTCACCTTAATACTTAAAACAGTTTCTGTTATATTTCATTCAAATGTTTACCTGTGGGTGTGATTCGGCTCTCACTTATATAAGTGACGTAGCTACGTTGAAGCACCGTAAGCACGTGCGGACCAATTATTTTCAGGATCTTACTATTTTAAAACACTAATTTTTCATTAAAAAATCCCACTAGTTGAAGATGAAGATCAAGTACTACGGATAAACGAATATCCCTCTCATTACAATCTACTCAAATCCGTTTCAAAATAAAAAGAAAACAACACTGCATTTTTGGCAAAAGGAGAAAATATTACCACAGTGCTTTAAAATTTCATAAAAAGCTATAATTACGTTTGTATTATATGGTAACCATAAATTACAACTTTTATTTCCTTGTTAGAAATTAACCAGATACAAAATGGGTTGAAATACCTACTAGTCGTCAAAAACCGAGATTCCAATTCCAGTTTCAATGTATTGTCAGTCGTGCTAACTTCATGTATATAAAAACTTTGTTTTCAGTTTTTTGAGATGTATTTTCTGAATTCTTTGGGATCTGTTGGAGTATGTTGCGTTTGACAAATTCTTATATTTTTGTTCCAACATATTTGACAAAGTAAATTAAAAAAAATAGGAAAAAAATCAATGCTGACTATTATCCTATATCTAGTAGACCTTTTTCTAAGTACATTTACAATATAATGGCTGAGGTATTAAAACTAACGCCAGAATGAAATTAACTGTCACCGTAATTGAAATATGAGCTCACCGCCCCCGGACCCCCCGCTTTCAAATATTTTTCCCTAGCTACATGTACGCCACTGAACATGGATTGTTACACGGATTAACATTTAGTGGGCGGTCGACCTATGTCTCTCTGTACTTGAAAGCTTCAGCGGTAATTATAGTGTTCAAAATTCTTCTTGTTTACTAATTTCATGTTTTCAAGTCAATAAATGCATGGCATGTATCATTCCTTCTCAATCTGTTACTTTCTTTTTATACTTGGTAGTATAATTAAAAATAAGCAGCTATATATTGACGATATTGTTGATTACACTTACGGACACCTGTTGCCAATATGGTTTGCGTGTACATGTATGTTATATTAACATGCAATTTCTGAAAAAAGATATGCACATAAAATTTATTTGTTCATCAATCGATGTAGTCATATTCATGAAAGTGATATATGGTGAATTATTGATCATTTTGAAGCTATTCTACCTCATTTTACTAGATTTATCCATTGTTGGAAACCCACGGTCAGTCTTGCTTAAGCTTATTGACCATATTCACTAATCATTTTTATTTTTTATAAATTATTCTCAATCAACCAATGAGGAAGCAGAACGTTTCGTACTTGGAGGTATAAAAATAATCAAAGTACTGAAAGTACTGAAAAGCGCTAACCTAGCTTGGTTCTACGAAAATTTACTGTGTGCAAGCGTAGGCGGAAATGAGCCTTATTGAAATTTTGGTTTATGTTTAATGAATATCAATTTAAAGTATCGGAGGCCAGATTTCTTTAAATATATGTTACTTTCTGAAGATGATGTGAATTAAAGCTGAACACGACTTGTATATGGATACTTGCCTGAAAAAAGATATGTTAAAATCACAAATTATACCTTTTGAACAGTAATTTATCACAGTTTTTGACATTTTCTTGCAAAGAATCGATTTTATTTTTCTATATTTTAGCTTCTGAATACGCACTATATTTTTTCATCACTGCGTAGCATCCCGTGCTGATGTACGTAAGCCCCGCAAACCAATCGTATCTACTCGGCCATTTCCGTCACCCAGATAACTGGTTCCCTATACCTCTTACCAGTTTAAATGATTATATTTCTGCTCATAGAGGGCAGTTATTCCTTGCACCGGAAATACAAGTCTAACGACAATAAAGCGCTGAGCTATGCTTAACGCTTTAAAAATGATTTACCGGACATGCAAAATATTTTTTGTATAAAAATGCACGCGTATTCATTAAAGCGATTGATTAAATTTTTTTCAAGAGAATTTGAAAGTGTCAATAGAAATAAGACATGAATGATTCATGATAACGAGTGAATTCAATGAGTTGATTCACGGTCAGTTGGCGTATGTTATGGTGTTCCGACTTCTCTTGAAATGTAACCTTCCTTTACAACCGTGTTACTTTGACGTCTTCTTTTATTTATTCCGACTTTAGGAAGGGGTCTTTTCTGGTTTTCGATTTGTCAAAAGTAAATTTGATTAAATGTTCATTAAATCAAGATTAAAAGAAATTAAAATATCATATTTTTCTTTCTTGTATCATACATCTTGGCATAGGAATAGAAATCATAGTTTAGAATCTAACAAGAACTATATTTTTGGCGGAACATTGGCGTAGGAAAAGACCACACGTTTTTACAATTCAGAATTGCTGTAGATTTATGAGTCTTATTAGCATTTTTAAAACAGTAACATTAATGTTGGATTCTTACAACTAATTCGAACTAATGATAAGATACTTATATTTCAAATTATGTTTTTGAAATATGATATGTCTATCAAATTACATTTTTATTGGCTTTTAAAGAGCTCATTCTATATATTGTATGAAAAATTAAAATCACTAAAATCGGATTTTCTCTCTTATTAAATAATCAACTGTCCATTTATATTTTTATGTAAAGTCTTCATAGTATGTAAATATCAGAAATAGTTATATTGGAAGCAAAAAAAAATAATAATAATTAAAATATCTCCAAAATTTAAGAAAATTAGAGGAAATGCGGGCTAAGCAATATAAATTTTAGTTTAATTATTTATTACTATTAAGTAGTAAAAGCTGAAAGACATTCTGATATTCTATCATTTCACTGAAGAATAGAAACATCATATCTTAAACAGATATGTACATAACTGCAGATTACTACATTTATTTTTTATCATTTTTTAAGTTGAGGAAAAAGATAGTGACTTTTATGCAAAAACAAGAAGGTCAAGATGTTCATTGAAACGTGAGTGCAAGTAAAACAGAAATACATGACTGTATGACAAGATATATTTCAGAATTTAGACTTAAAACACATGAATGTTTTGTCTCTTATGGTTGGCGTTAAAATTTTATATGTCTCGTTCAAATAAGCAAAAATTACAAAGATTTATGTATGTATACAAATTGCTACGGCAGTTGTTTTGCATAGGATACACTAGGTAAACAGTTCAATTTTGACATGCATAACAGATATCTTCTCTCAAATGATAATAATCAAACATGACCCAGATCGACGGTTTATAGTAGAAAGGAACACAGACCTTCGATAAATAGAACCATTTTAACAATAGCTTGGACTTTGGGTAGTTGTTTCAAACAACATTGTTACGTAGACCTGTCTATTTTATTGCTGGCCATTCAGCCACCTCTTTGAAATCAACAAGATTTGTCTAGCTTTTGGGCTAATACATAAGGCAATCGCTTCGTTTTTAACTTGTCTTGACGCAAGGAATAGATAGCTACGCCCTACTGAAAGTCCAAGGTCTTGTTAAAATAGTTGCGTGGACCCTGAGGTCCACGCAGAAAATATATAAGCGAGGTTAAACCGGATGCAATGGGGAAAATTCAGCCTGCGCATGAGCTAGCTTGGTTCCTGTGCGTAATGGGTAGCTCAGGGAACCAGGCTAACACGTTTATCTGAATCGGGATCGGAATTCCGTGCCATATGCACGTATAAGTTCAAAGGCGCTGTAATTGTAAAGTTGTCGGTAAACAGTACAGAAACAAAGTATTCCTTTTAAAGAAATGATTGGCATGTGATATGAACTACCAGTATTATGAAATACGTTAATGTTATGCCGAAACTACAACATGCATCAAATAGCATAAGTTGCAATGTGTTGTTGTTTTCCGAATACACATGTAACTTAACGTAGTCGAGGCTAGAGAACTTCCCGATTAATTTTTTTATGCATTTAATTATGTCACTATAAAAGTTTGAATCTCAAGAAAAATGCATCAAAATATGAAATTCTTAATTTACACAAAGCTGTCACTGCATAGTTAACAAAGTAGTGCGAATCGTAATGTGTGCGCAAATAGTAGAATTCACCGAATGCCTGATACTATACATGCAAACTTCATTCATAGATAGATCAAAATTATTTTAGAAGTATGAATCCTTTAAATTCTGAGATAAAAAGTCAGGGCTTTACATACATGTATACGTAATACAATGTTAAAAGCAGAGGGCTAGAGTCGGTGGAATCTCTGATAATCTACAGGCTTTCACGTTTTCGTTTGAAACACATGCCAATGGTCCACGTATTGTAGTCCTTTTTTTAAGGACAGCAACTTGTTTTATGGTATAGCTCGGAAGCATTTATATTTGATATGGCAATAATGTGCGTGTCATTCTTAACGTTTTAATGCGAATGATAAATAATTCCATGAAATTTTATTACTATTTTTATTTCATTAATGACCCGACTCTTAGAATCTAGTTTACTCTTTTGATAACATATATTTACAGAGAAGATATTTAATGTATAAAAAATTTCATAATTCAATCAATATGATTGGATTCGTGATAAACAATCGTGATTGAAACATTGAAACAATGGGTCTTGTTGAAACTTAAACGCAACGATGTTAGAAGGCAATTTACCGACGATGCCGGCCACAGCTGCTACGTGCACATGTGCTTATTTAAAGAATAAAATGGATATAAAAATTTGGTGGTTCAGCTGACGTGTGTGGAGTAAACTTCCTGTGTATGGAAGAATTACTAATGTAGCGACCATTGCAGAAAAAAATTACATGACCCGCCAACGCGGGTTATGTATTTTTTCTGCAATGTCGTCACCTCCATATCCTGCATGAAACAAAGAAAGCAATTTGTTGTTTAAATATAAATGAAGATGCTGATTGCATTCCCAGGTTTTAAAAATATTATCACTAAACTGCTCTTTTTTGCTGGTATCATTATATTGTTTTATTAAACCTTTAAGGAGGTTTTTAAACCTTTATGTTTATTCATTGCATGAAGGCATTGTTTATGATTTTGCCTCACTAATAGGATGCAATGCATCGTTTTAATTTAATAAAATTGAATTTTATTTAACACTTTTTATGAGTGAAATATTTGGTGTAATTGATTTCAATGCATCTCATATGCACGTGTTGATGTTGATTTTAGAGACAGCTTGAGCAAATACCCTTATCATCCTCCATCGTGTTTTCATAGATCGTGGCTCGAGACACTCAGGCGGGTGGTGGGTCAAAGCTCGGAAAACTTGTACACGCTCTGTCGGAAAGGCCCGATAAGCTGCGATTGGTCTAAGATCAGACCACAATTGCCATGTATTATAAAATAATCCATGCAGAGTAGCACTCATTTGTCAAAAATCCTTTACAGGAAAAATCTAAGTTTGTCATTAAAAAGGGGGATGGAATCTTTTATCTAACGGAACTTGCCAGTTTCCTCACATACATTTCATTTGCTTGATAGGGATTTATCATAATCTCACATTTTTCTTAAAAGAACGAATAATTATTATCATAATTATACAGTAGTATACATGTATTGAATAGATATAAACACTTTTATAGTAATATTGATGCATGTTATACGTTTTATAGATGTATTTGTATCTCTGGATGTATTCCTGTTGGCTCTGTGTTTGATATTGCTAGGGTTTTTTTTTAATGGATGTATATGTACACGATTATGTCACGTGTATATTACATACATAATGTATATACATGTATGCATCATATAATTGATATAGAAACATATAAATAAATTCCATGAGTGATTCGTTAATAACTTTAGAGAGAACCATGGTTCCGAATACGTGTCCGTGGAGAAAGGGAAAAAAGAGAACAGGAAGTGGAATATGCTGAACATTACAATGTCTGAGTTCCTGGACAAATACCAGGAGGAGGACATCTATATGGTCAACGACGCCTCAGAGAGAATGGCAGGTATAACTATATAAGATGCCAATTATTGATCGGCTCTCACTCACTTTGTATGCAGAAATTCGCAAAAAACCCTACCCTTATATACTTAGTTTATACATATTTGTTTTTCCAATACTTCCCCTTTTTAGAGAACCCCCCCCCCCCAAAAAAAAAAACCCAACAAATAATTAAATAAAATAACTACATTTATATCCTTTTGTGTATGGATGTTAATGATAGTTAATTTAACAAAAACCATATTGTTAGCAATATTTCTTGCAGAGGACATTAACATGCCGTCCATGTTGTTATGCGGTGGTTTCCAGAGAGTGGTCCAGAACGTCATCATGTGGTTCAGCAGTGGGGGGACCAAGTCTGTCCTACACAACGATGGTCTAGATAACGTCAACTGTCTGATCGACGGCGAGAAATACCTGGTCATGATTGACAAGGTGGGCAGTATTCTACTGATCTGATGATAACATGCTTTTTTATTATGTCTCTATCGGCTTTTGGTAAAAATGTCAACAATCTAAAAAAAAAACCAATTACCCTTTGTATTTAGATTTCGATGTTGATCATTTTTTGAATATTGTAAACGTATAATATTCAGCGTGTTCAGTAATTGGCGTAAATTGATTTTTTAGATGAATATACCTAGTTATATACAGATTATATGAATGTCATTCTGTAGATTCCTAATTAAACGCGGTGAATAAATTTCCGCGTATACGTAAACCTCGCGGATTATAAAGTCTCGCTTTCATTTTTCAGACAGTTTTGAACTATGAAAAATTATAACAAAAACTTGGTAATCACGATTTTATATTTTCGTAATAATTAAGTACCCGCATTAAATAAAGAATTTATAGTACTTGATTTAGCTAAAGCTACTTTCCGTCAAAACAAAGCTAAAAGAATGCACATAAAAATTTAAATATTGTTACTCTATAATGAAAGTTGTTATTCCAATTAGATGGTTTCCAAGAAGGGTTAATTCTTTTGCCACAAATTGATAAAAAGGTATAGTAGTAAAACATGTTATCTAATACTTGCTACAGTTGTAATGTCGAAAAAAGCAAGACCAGTCCCGACTATATGCGTTTACATGTACATCGTCGGAAACCCACGGCCACTCTCGCAAGCGTATGCGAGACTGGCCGTGGGTTTCCGACGATGATGCGTGTACTGAATGTTGGCAAACTCGCTGATATTTCTTAATGAATAATAATTAACGTCCTATTCAAACATGGCCAATCCTAATTTTGTGAGGGAAATCTCACCAATCGCGTGAATCTTCAATCAATAGCATGTTGCTTCTTTCACACCATTACAAAGTTTCAGTTCTTCATTGGTAGACTAAAAATGATGAATATTTGTGAAACCAAGGAAATTTTTCAGCGACCTTGTCCAGTTGGCATATATAAAAATGGCTGTGGGTTTCCATCGATGTTAGTTGGTGGTCAGTTTAGTCTAGTTAAAACTTTTTATTTTTTTTCTCAAGAAACTCAAAGCAGATGTAGAAGAGACGGGTTGGATTCTAAATGGACAGTATAGCCAAGTGGACGTGGAAAAAGTAGATATGTACAAGTTCCCAAAATTCCGGAATTTACCGTGGTATGAGGTTAAAATGCAGAAGGGTGATTGCATTTTTATACCTTTCAAGTAAGTAGGATTGAGATTATGACCATATTTATTGTTATATGAACAGTATCTTCCTCGGCTTCTTGTCATTATTTTAATCACCATCGTCAACATCATCAAAATGCATGTGTTTATAGTATGATGGTAATACGACAAGCTTACACAGTAATGACAGTATCAGTCTGGCACCATCTTCAGCTTACAGTGTAGCCATTACTCATTCTATTTCTTACAGATGGTACCACCACGTAGACTCAAAGAAAGGACGGAACCTGGCTATTAACGTTTGGATACACCATCTCTCTAAATTCAACGCAAGCGATTGCAATGCAACCCCCACAGACGAAAACCGATTTGTCTCTGTAGCCAAGTTTTTGCAAGATAACAAAAAGATAGATTTAAGGTCAGAAAAACTATCATTTTCTTTGGATTTTATTGCTGTATAATAAGACTTTAACCATTTCACACCCGAGGCACTATTTTTTCAGAGATTTTTTTCTTGGAGAGCTTGAAGATAAAGAGTTCATTGATTGGTCATTCTTTGAAGATCTTTTGAAACCATCAGGGCAGGAGAGAGCCGATTTAAAAAAGGTGGACTTCTTCAAATAACTTTTTTTGAAATACACTTTTATAAACTTACATGGCAAAAACGTCCAAAATCGAAGCATGTGATCGACTTCCATCAACGGAGAAACAATGGGTCGGTTTCATTCCCCCTTTTTACATCTACTTGACGTCCTATAGGGTTATTCGGTGGTACAATTGTATGTGAGAGGTTAAATAATATTAATACTAGTAGTAGGCCTTCTGGCCCCTTCACTCGCCGGATATATCAGTATATTTTTTCCGTTCTTACCGCTTTAAACTTCGAACTATAATTATGGGCACAGCCTGACAGGGAAGAGGTGGGTCTTTTGAATTCAACTATAATTTGAATCTAAATTAGTGATACATGTACAAAACAAAGCATTCCATGTGACTTTATGAGATTTAGTCTAATGCCTTTTTGGGATAAAGTTAATTCCGGATTTTTCCATATACATATCTACAAATTTGAAAGCAAATTTATGCTAGATTGGATGAAATGACACCATTACAGTCGCTCTCAAAAAAAAATCAGTAATTTGGGTAGTTCGACGACGACCGGAAAATGTTTAACCAATGAAGACAGATATTATGAAATACCCTGTGTTTTACAGAAATCATTTGTTAGACATGTATAAAGGGTTCTGTCCATTTCAGCTCTTCGGTGATTTGGATGCTGATGGCGACGGGAAAATTGTCGAGCACGAGGTGATGATGGCAGACTTGACCAGAATCCTGAAGCAGTTGCCGACTCTACAGGCACTTGTACAAGGCGAAAATCCATATGACACTAGTGATCAAGAAGAGAGTCTGGCAGAGTCGCTAGACCCTGAAGACATAATGGAGGATTACACTGAAAACGTGTTTGATGACGTATTAAGCGAGGACTTGGAACATTTTGTAAATTCACCCAAACAAACAGATACAAGTAGAGATGAGCTTTGATTGTCGTTCAAAGAATTTAATCCATTACAATGTAATCGTCGCAACTCTATATAAGTATCTTATAAAAATACACATTTCACTTAAAGTGAAGCCATTGATATGTTTAAGATGGAAGTGGAGCGTATGTATTAGAAGAAATGGCGTTCCTTTATCACATTACTAGTATTTCGATGTACAAAATGGTGTATGGGTACCTCTTTTTATTGACCAAATTTCTAAATAAACATCTAATAATTCGTTCCAATATTGAAATCCTTTTTGATTCAAAATTAACTTCAATCCAATTCAATTTAGAAGAAAAAAGTTGAAATACAATTACAAAAGAGGAAGGATTTGATGTATTAGTCTTTAGGGAAATTCGAGACATAAAAGGCGGTAAAGATCATTAGACTTTGACAACAAGTGAACGCTGTCAAAAGCAAACCTCTCATATTTACTCCTCACCTTTACTAAAACTTTACCAAATCAACATGGTTTTTTTCTAATTGGTTTGCTAGATCAAAAATAAATAATAAGGAGAATTCAAACGGATCGCTATTCGTCTTCTTGAACGCTTTACTGGTTCTAGAACAGTTCTTAAAACCATATTAGTGAATGTTTATGCATAATTTATATTACCTGTTAAATATTTTCCGAGAAACCAAAAGTGAGTATTTCTCAATATATATTTTTATTGCAATGCTACAGCCAAAAGCAGTATAAGACAGGGTCTTTGTTAGATTCTTGTAACATAGAAACCTGGACCTATTAACGGTAACAGAGAGAAAGGTATGATGAAAACGGCATGCTTTATTGTTCTCTGTATGGCAAACAACACAAACATTCATTAATGCATTAAAAATTCAGATAGTTAAGATATGATATTAATTAAATTTAATCAAGAATTATCTCTTTAACTGGACGTTCCAAAATTAACAGTATCCAACTACGTGTAGGTGGAAATCAGGGTGTGAAAAGATAACCATGTATTGACAGTTTTATACAGCAAGAATATAATTGTTTGCAGTAAAGTATGTTTGAAAATCGTGTATATTCAGAACAAGATAACAAAACTTTACTGTGTTTAAGACAAAGAATTTCATAAACATGAAATAAAATACACATTTAAGTCATTGTGTTGATAATACAATAACAAACTTGATAAAAAAAATTCCTCTTTCTTGATGTAAAAATAAATATGATCTTTGGCTTTCCCAACCTTTGATGTTGAAGAAGGAATGAGATTATACTGAAACATGTATAAGTTGAAAGGTTCCAAATTATTTCCTCCTCTATCACCATGTATTTTGAAAGACAATGGATATTCAACAACAGTCAATCACAAATAAAATTAAAAATCTGAAGTGTGCTCAGATATCTCCTCTAGAATGCACACTGTGTACTTTAATTATCATCTTTTGGTCCAAATAGTCTAAAGTTAAAGAATCTGTCTAGCAGGGAACTTCCATCTATCTGTTGTGTTGTAAATGGCGGGCTCTCTGGTAGTAACGTTGGCTGTTTGGGTGAGTGTTTCCAGTTACTGTCAAAATCTTTCTTTTTGTCTACAGAAGTAAAGATTTTTAATTAGAGTAATCTCCCTTAGAGTTACACCAAATCTGTTTCAATGATATCAAACTCACATATAAATGTAATAATTCTGATAAAGAAATAAACACTTGCTTCTATAATGAATCTAAATCATTTTTTTTAACATGAGAACATAATAAAGTTTGTTACCTTCATCAATATTGGTGAATGTTTCGACAGTTTCTGGGATTCCTGATTGGTCCACTCTAGTGGTCACTGTGTGGGACTTGTCCCCCATGGTCCTTGTCACTGTGGTTTCCTCTCTACCCGAGGAGTCTCTGACTGTCTTTTTTTGTTCTATTTTCTATATGAATATCAAAGGAAATGTAGACTGGGAAAAAACTAACAAAACTTCTGTAACATATTATAGACTTATGAAAATGTATTTCTTCAAGTATTTATGACTTTGATTTCTTTCAAATATGAAATAATTGATATTTTACTCTCTGTTGGTAATGTTTTGCATGTTCCTGCCTTTTTTTTCATGTTTGTGTCATATTCCAAAACTTCATCAAAAGGCTTATGTGTTTAAGAGTTAGACGGACATTATAATTACCCCATCAGCTCCTCTAATTGTGGTGACCGAAACACTGCTCCCCCTGCTAAAGAATCCTCCTCTCGGGGGGGTTGAGGGAACCAACCCAGCTCTAGGGTTTGTGAAAACTTGTGAAAGGTCAATATTGTCTCCTTCTTTATCTAAATCTATTAGAAGAAGAAAGATCAGATAATCTTAGTACAAGTTTCAATACAATATAAGCTTAAATCTTTGATATTAAACAAAATTTTCTATAAAAACCTTCTATTTCTAACTTTTCATATATTTCTGTCATATCTATTAAATTCACATATGCATGAAGAGATCATCATTAGGTTTATCTCAAAGAAAAAGTCACTATGAAATGAGTCCTATAATACCTTGCGAAATTAATCTGTGCAATGTTTTTTAAAGAAAATTCTGCCATAAATACAACACATGGCCTGAATCAATCAAAAGTTGTATCCAAATGACAATGTCAATATTATAGTGGTTTGTTTTTAAAAACTGAGGGTTTAAATCATTAAGTGCAATGGCTTTCAATAGAAAGGTCTTTATTGGGGCCTGGCAGTGGAATCAAAACCAACAAAAAGAAAATGATATCTTTGTACTTATCAAAATATCTGGGAAAAGGACTTCCCATGCATAAAACACACTAATCGAGGAAATACGAGGCTTTTTGTGTTCTATGTAATGCATATTTGAATATTGAATCTGGTGCCAAAAATGATCTAACTAAACATTCAAAATGGCTAAGTCATGTAAAAATGCTTCTGCACAAAAGTCTTTTAGCATTATTAAAAAAAATTTTGCTCAGAACTTAACAATGAAACATGAATGCCCTACTGTCTTGTAAATTTAACCAGTATGTGTATTGCTCCTAGTACATGTACATACCAACATCAGAAGTAATGGAAAATTAAAATAGCAACTGTTCGTTACCATGCTTCTTTGCAATAAAATATTGCATATACATTTTAACACATATTTCTGTTGTATATTAAATATATACCTTTGAAATGCATGGTAAATATGTCCTGAATAATGTTACGCACTAAGACTATTTTTTTACTTTCCAAATCTGGTCCACCAGATTTTCACATGTTGGAGGTTGGCAAGTATGAATGACATGCAACTGTATTTATATGTGATAGAGTGGGAAGTCTTTTCACACTTATTGCATACCGGTATTCAACTTCAAAAAATATATGCTTTGAAAGGTAACAATAAATGTGCCACTATCGTACCTTTATCTTCTTTGATGACTGGTTCTTGGGGACCAAACTTGTGGAAAAAATCATCAAACTGAAAAAACAGAAAAAGTACTTGCAATACGTTGCTTTATTCTTTACATTTATTTAACAATCAATTTGGTCCCAATACAGGTGTTTCAAGTATGAACAAAGATGTTCTTGTTTCTTTTGTTTTACCACTGGGAGCTTTACCTAGCAATTGATAGATGAACCTTTGAATGCTAAAATACATGTATAGTGCTTTTTTTAACCTGTGCTCAATATTACTTACAAAATTTTTTTTTAAAAAAATATTAAAAATTATTTTTTAGGACAAAGATGGATTGAAATGTAACACATAAACTTTACATGTACATGTATCTGTAACCTTTATATAAATTTTAGTTATTATGTTTTATTAATAGGAACACTTTTTCTCTCATCATAAATTATTACATGTACCAGTATACCGTAGTCCTTCAAAATGAACTTTTAACACACATTAAAACACCCCACAACACCCCTAATTTTCCAACTTTAGCCAAAACTGGTTAAAACAAGCATTGGCATTTCAAAGATTAATGGCTGAAATAAGTTCTTGGAAGTTAATAATAAAATCAATGGCTGATATGAAATTACTCACAAAGTGATGAAACCCTCCATGTCTTGGTGGCATCGGAGTTATTTGGTTGTCAGGTGAAGATTCTGGTTCTTTAAGCATGAAGTCCCGTGGGTTACCTCCCCTTGCATTATCACTCTCAGGAACCCCTCCAGGAATACCATTAACTGTACAAAGAATTTTGAGAACAAAAAAATTTTTTTTTGTAAAATTCTTCTTTTATTCAAAACGTCTTAAACAATCAATGATTTTAAACCAATCATTTGAACTTACATGGGATATGCATGCCCCCAAAACCACGAAATATTGCCTCCATTTCTCTCTGCATCATTTCCATGTGTTTCTGCATGTCACCAAAACTCTCTGAGAAAATGACATTTAAATCTTCCTCATCCTGAATGTTAGGTGTCTGATGTCTCTCTCTGAAGAAGAAACTTTTAAGAAAAGACATAAATTCATGAGACAGATTAAATGATGGTGATGAAAATTATCATAGTGTTTAGGATTCAAAAGAATTTCATCATGTTTGTAAAATTACTACAAAGGATAAAAATTACCAATATGACCATACCACTTTCAAGTATTGCATCGATCATGTTCATTCATTGACCAAAAGTAAATGAAAAGACAAACCCAAACTATAGTTTCCTAGCTTTTTTAACGATTTTGATATTTTACTTGCCAGGAATTGGTGCCCCATTACGTAAACTGGAAATTCACAGCCTCCAACTGAAAGAGGCATTATTCTTTACATGATTTTTGAATATTTACGAGCCAAATCAAATTAAATGCTTAACTCACAACTAATTAATAAAACAAGCATCTGAGCTATCCTTCTATCAAACAAATCTAACCGTCGGACTACTTTCACTTTTAAACCTGTTTAAATAAACTGTATTACTGGTGGTTTAAAAAAAGCATCTAAAAGGAATAAATGATTGTATTCTACTAGATTTGATGATTATTCATGGTTGATGCTTTTAACAGGCAATGTCCAATCACCGTGAAAAAAATATAATCAATACCATGATCAACATCTGCTGTAACAGATTTCATCAGACAACAACCATGACATTGAACATGTTGAACATGTAATGTCAATGAAAATTCTCAGAAACTTACGGATTTGAATCTTCGTTTGGTACTGGTGGTTTTGCTGGACCAAAGAAAAAGTCGTGGAACATGTCACTGATGCCCATTGTCGTTCTATAAAAAAGCTGTGATCGTTCGCTATTTATTCTCGTTCTTTCTGTTTATACCGGAAGTGATCACGCGTAAGAGATGTCATGATCACATCTTACTGCAAATAATTCGTATACCATTCGTATATTTTATTCATTTTAATTAAGGGGCTCAACTTGATTTTCTAAGTTAAAAAAATAAATAATAATAATAATGGTAGAAAATAAAACCAGAAAACAAAAATAAACAAATTTAAAAAAAACACACACATGCGTTTGTTAAATAATGTGTAACTTTCACTGACATTATCGCGCTGCATGCAAAGTTTAACAATTACCATCTTGTAAAGGGATCGTCTCAAAGAACATTCATATATCTTAAGCAAATTGTGTAAAATTCCGCAAAACAATATATATATTATATACATTTTCCTCAACGACAGGGAAATATTAAAACCAAACCCGTTAGATCCACAATAACTTTATTATTTATTTTTCAAGAAAAATGATAAATCAAGTTGCTTTAAAGAAATATTCTTTTTCTAAAAGCATGTGTACATATATGTATATAATCATATATTTAAGATAAATTCATTATCATTCAGAAATTAAATAACAAATAATGACGAGCGATATTTTACCATACATGTACATATATACAGTGTATGAGATAAAAGTACAACACAAATTATGCATAAAAGAAAAAAATCCTCAACTGTGCATCAGTCAGTGGCCTATGTTTACTTCTGAATGGGTACACACTGTATGAAGTATGACAGTAAATGATCGAGAGAAAAAAACTTATGAAATGTTTCTAATTTTAGCAAAAGAATATTGCATAAATTTTTTTAAGTCATTAGATACACCTGCCTCCATATTCAGCTACAGTATTGTAGTTCATTCTTCAACGCAACCAAAGTAAAATCTTAATTTAAAATGTGTACGGTCGATAAAAAACGGGAAGTGGAGTATAACATCGAACATCATATAACAGAACAGAGGCTTAGCACTTTATTTTTGTTATGGTACTCTACGTGATGAGAGAGAGAGAGAGAGAGAGAGAGAGAGAGAGAGAGAGAGAGAGAGAGAGAGATTTTATGTAAGTGATAATGTGTGACTCAAATGAGATTTTTATTTTAAGAACAAACACAGAGAGCGAGCGTCAGGGTTTTTATAGAAAAAATAACTTTCTCCACGTGTCAAAGACTCATGCGTAGTGTACAATATTAAAACATACGGGTGGATGAAATCAGTTAGATTAACCGGTATGTACAAATATACATAATTGATATCCTATCTAATTAAAATAAGAACTTCAATCCGCTCACCGGTTTTTGATGGGGTGTTGTTAGATCATCGAAAATCGGGGAGCGGATGAAAGTTCTAATTTTAATCAAATATTGACAAACAAAAAACATTTTAAAAAGAGGCAAATTTTCAAAATCCAGATCCTTGTGCCGGTGTATAGTGGAGAGTTGGCGATGAATGGTAAATACTAAATAACCATTTTGATCTATATTGTCAAGTTATGAGAAATATAGATCATTATATTCTTATCTTCACAAGTTCTCCTATATTGTAAACACTGTCCATCAAAAGCTAGTGGGAGGGTCAGTTCATTCAAAATTATCGTTTGATTTCTATCTGTGATTTTTACACACAAAAATGTCTGTTTTGAAAAGTAAAAATTAGCGACTACATGTAAGGGCTCCTCATGCCCCCCCCCCCCCCCCCCCCCCCTCCATGCTACTGTCCGATCTTTCACATGTCAGGAATACCTGTAATATGCATGTTCAAGTTGTCACGAGCACTGCCGATTGACATCAGAGTTTTGACCAATTTGAGAAAAAAAAATTTTTTGCTCAACTGTGGGAAAAATTCCACAGCACAAGCACATGTATATGTAGTGCACCATGCACCAAGTGCCCGTGTACACTCACTGGACGGATGTCGCGTGAAGCGGTATTTACTGTGTACACGAATGAGTGGGTCAAGTACATGTAAACCACGATGTTTAATAGTAAAGAATTTACAGTAATAAATATCTATCATAATAATTTTATGTGTAAAGAAGAGATCGAGAAGTTATTAATTAGAACAGAGACATAAATAACTTATTTATCCTGTTGTTATTTATGTCTCTGATTAAAAGCATTTCTTCTTGTTCCTATGATCTTTTTTGTTTCTGTGGGAGAGCTAACGTTATATAGTAATATTCATGTACATGTATTTGACTGTATTACTAATGCTCTTAACCTTTGACATATTGCCATTTTTCCTGCCTTACCCAATTACATAATGAGTTGTCGTCATTGTATAACTACGGGGAAATCTTGATGGGCGTTTAAAAAATTTACCGCCACATTATCAAATCTATTATTAGATTGAAAAGTCACATGACCGTATGGTTCCCGTGTAGCGTATGAATGAATGAACAGCATAAACACACAAGGACTTGACACGAGTGGTCGGTTGACAAATTGTGTACAGGAATCACTATGGATTTTAGGAAAATAGCAGAGGGGGTTGCAGACAGGCTACAGAAATATTACAAAACGGCAGAAGGCTGGACATCCGCAAAGAAATCGGTGAGTTTCCTTGCACGTGTATAGTACCCTCTGTATAGTGTTTGTACAGAACAATAACGGTGTACGTTGTGACCAAGTCGATAGTTTAAAAGTATTGCTCAACGCGGTATGAACAATTAGCAAATGGGCAATCTTAGTTTTTATTGTATTGTTTTGTGTAGTGATTAGTTCGATCGTTAATTTCAATTTCATGAAGTGTAGCGGAAAACCGCAATTAATACATAACGTGAGTCTGTACCTTCACGTGGGCCCTGATAAATGGGAACTTCGAGGGCAGTGGTAAGCAAATATTTACATGATTAATTTATGCAAATTTAAAGACCAGACCTTGAACATTTGAGCAGCTACACCTGGTTGTCTTAATCACTCTGATTAAACTACCTTAAACTGTCTGGGGTGCGCGGCAGGCGATAGGTATCATAGATCAAATGGTCAGGAAGCTCCAAGGATGAGGTGGCAGGTACATTCCAAAATCCTAGTCCTGTTGATAAATTGTTCACCATGAGCAAAAAAGAAATAAAAAAATAGGAAATGCAGCTCTCCATATCGCTCTGTAGCCCCCCCCCCCCCCCCCCCCCAACAGATTTATGAGCTTTAGAATGATAACCTTATAAATGATGAAAGCCGCTATGTCGGGGGGGGGGGGGGGGGGGGGGGGGGGTAGGGAATCCTGGTACAAATAGCTGTAAGCACATAGTTGGAGTGACCCTGAGTCCTTAAAGATTGCCTTGATCTTTAGTCCAATCTTAAAAAAGAACAACATTATATTTGTACATGTACATATTACAGGTACATGCTGCTTACAAATGCACATGGATAATCTTCACCTGTCTCTTTATATGATAGATCAGACACATCTATATCAAAATGTTACACTACTTACAATTGAAATCATGTACACTGTAATTTAATTTTATATGGTTTGATAAACAAGTTGTTTATCGCCAATTTTCATGAAATTTCAGTAAATGAATTTGTAAACTACAACCACTGATTCTCTTTTTAATTAAAGTATATTAATTGCCCAGAACATGTTTGTTATTAATAATAATATGTATCCTGTTTTCTTTCTTTTTAGAAAAATTTTGAAATTTCCTACAGACAATCAGAAGAATTTTCTGGGCACTTGTAAGTACAGCATTTTGATTTTTTTTACTCACTGCAAGCTTAAACATTTCTCTGCAGCCATTATTTCCACAAAATGTTTGTAGATCTGGCACTTTGCATGTGGTCTCTCAGTAAGGGTCTGGGTTTATATATTTTCCAGTACATTTTTGGGGGTGTGCAACAACTCTCTTCAATGTTTTCTTTGTGACAACAGAAACCCCCTTGATTTGAAGCATAAATATGGTGTTTTAATGTGAAACCTACAGGAAATACCTGCACTAAGGTGCCATGTACCTCTGTTAGACTGGTCTTTAATTTTCCAGTAACTGTCAATTTTAATTGACAGGTGAGATAGACACTATAAACATGTGAATTGAGATTTTACAAGATGAAACTTTTTAAACTTCATTCTGATTGGAAGAAATACACTATCAGCTTCTCTCTAATGATTTCTGCAATGTGTTGGTTCATTTCAAATGTTCATCTTCTTAATGAAGCATGACATCTCTGCTCAGCAACAATTCAAATTTTAATTCCGAACCAGCAGGAGTATTCCAAGACTTAATTAAGTGCAAGACTCATGTGCCCTTCTCATTTAGAACTGTTGAAATTCTGCTTAGATGAAATTATCACCGTGGAGTACTGTTGAGTTCAGTAAATTATTACTTGTATTAGATCATCATCACATGTAACATATGACAGTAATACATCAATACATGTAGCTATGAGGCTGTAAAGTGAGGCTCGAGATGAGATTAAAAATGTGAGCAAGATAAAAATAAAAGAAATACCATCACTTGTTCTTAATTGGCATTGCATTACGTAGAGTATCTACCTCTGCAAACCCACTAATTCTCCCCGGGGTCCCATAACATACCTTACATGTATTGCATCGTCATTGATGACATTTTGGGAAGAGATAAGTAAATTAACTTCCCGGAGGAGGCTAATAAAAATAGTGTCTACCTAATCAGACAATTGATAACGTGCTAAGCAAAACAGAAATTAATTCTATAAAGAATGAAATAAAATGCACCAGTTCATCAAATTTTTGTTAAGCAGTTACTATTTAGTTTATTTAAAGTTCAAACTGAAACTGTTTTTTGCTTAGAAACCATGTATTTTTCATTTCGCTGTGCACTTATATTCACAACAAACTCTTGTATGTTCTTACAAAAAGAAGCTTTATGCCCAAGAACTTTGTGAGGCTAATTTAAAGATTGTGATCATAAGTAATGGAGGAAAGAGGTGTTATAACAATTAATCTCTTGTTTAAGCCCAAACAGCCAAAGAACAAGTCATGGCAAGATGCTTTAGATTAGACCAAATTTTTATATCAAAACCACAGACTCAGCATGAAAGAAACAACTGTGGAGAAGAAATGGTCAGGTGCTTGTTTCATGCAGTCAGATTTTATCACACCAACTGCAGCATGGAAATGTTCTTCTCATGGATAAAACATTGGTTGGTTGTAAATGGAGAGAGAGAGAGAGAGAGAGAGAGAGAGAGAGAGAGAGAGAGAGAGAGAGAGAGAGAGAGAGAGAGAGAGGTTAGGTTGTTTAACTGGTACCAGTACGTGTATTTGTTTTGAGAAATGCTCGACTCCAAGATAACATAAATTACCTGTACACATCCATTGTTGTGCCTCAGAAGTCTTATGTGTAAATACATTGTATTGAACTTTAAAATATTAACTTAATGATTTGGAGTGGGTTGAAAGCTCTTGCCAGATTCTTTTCACTCTTTGAAATTCCAAGATGATCGAGCCCATGTCGATAAAAAAAACTTCAGATAAACTGTCAATAAAAATCACATGAAAAGCTGGCATTTTTTCTTCAGAGCATATTACAATTGACTGAGTGCTACAATGTTGAGAAATGCACATGACCCAGGCAGAAAACCAGCATGAGTCTGTGCAGCATCTCTTACTGAATTCAAGAGCAGGCATCTTGAGAGGAAGCATTAATTCCCTATCAATGAAAATGAATGCATGCTCTGCCTTGTCAGTATTGTGCAGGCTGATTTAATATTGAGCCATGTCTTATGTAGCCAGGTATTCAATTAAATATATTATACAACTCTGTGTTGATTTTAAGACTTCATCAGTTTTTCCTGCTGGCATGCAGGAATCGAATAGATCTTTTATATAAAGCCATTTTCAATGTGTCTTGTGCTCTATTTACTAACTTTACAGTACACCTTGACATTTCTTCAGAATTTGTGGCAACTTCCACTGCACTTGCTCTCTCATTGTAGAGAGAGAATTTGATATCTCATTCAGAGCATTTTGTACAAATATTTAGAATGCCTTTGAGTGGTACACACAAAGCCCTGCAGCCCTTAGTCTGACCATGAATTGGAGCTCTCTTTCACATTCCTAAGATTCTGTCTTGACTTCTGCGCTAACTGTGGCTTATACGGTTTTGAATAATGCTAAAGTGACAAAATTATGATTGTGTAATGGACTCGCACTCTTCAGAAACTTGAGAAAGAGGATTAGATTAATGGGAATGATATATGTTTTTCATGAATTTAAGCATTTTTATAAATCATATTACTAGACTTTTACTCCCTTAACTCTTTGTGTGGTTAATCACTATTTTAAACTTTTAAGTGTCTCATAATTAATTAAAGAAGGGATTCGGGGATAGGAGCTTGCATGACTTTCGTTTAGTTGTTTTATTCTTATGAATCAATGTAATATCTTTTTAGTCATACAGCACTGATACTGGCAATGACGGCATCAAAATAGTAAATTTTCTCAGCTTTATCCAATTTGAATCTGTAATGCTGATACAGCATAAACTCATGATACAAATATTGATCATGTATATAGGGCTTATTTATGAGAAATAGATATTTAAACAGTAAGTATCAAGACACAGTTTATTTTGACCTTGAAGTAAAGTGAGAGCCTGTCCTGAAATGGCTGGTCACTGTGAGGTCACCCATTAATAGGCTTCGCTGCTGATCTCCCTGTACACTGTAGGTGTTGGCAGTGTCTGGCAGGTGTTAATACAGGTATTACAGGATGACCAAGGTAGCCGTGTCAGTCAGTACATAGATCAGGAGTACCTGCTGACACCGTATAGGTAGATATACAATGTACAGTGCATGTGGGGAGATTTTTTTATTTGGTTAGGTCTGTAAATATTTCGATCCTGGGATTTTGTCTGGCATGATTAAGTAAAAACTGGGCAATCATGTTACATAACATTGCAGAATCCAGGAAACCTCCCATGACTTTGGGTGAAATATACTTAATAACTCTCATCCTTGTTAATTCTGTGTAAGGTTTTTTTTTTTAAAATAATTTTTGTGAAGTAAAAACAAAATTGGGTTAGGTTAGGAATTTCAACTGTATGCATTTTATTAATCATTATTTTTTATCAAAACTGATTCTGTTGGTTGAGAATATATTCATAAAAAGGATTGGAAAAGATTTGAGGTTTCATTCAGCAACTGGCTTAATTTATTATTTTGACTTATTGCATGTAAAACTGAGATGTATGTTACTAATTTATTAGCATATTAAGCATTTAATTTTATCACATGTTTGCAACAATAAGCATTGCAATAGTATTCACTCATTTCATAATTATTTGATGAGATAACATCAAATAGATTTTTACTGTTACACATTTCTATTAAAACTCGCAACTTGTGCAATAAAAACCATATACACTTACCATTACTCATAATGAGAGATCAGATATGTTTACTTCGATCATGGATTTTTTTCATATTTAACTTTCAACTGGAATGAAATCAATTATTAAAAAGTACCGATACACAAACAATGTATGTGGTACCTACGGTACCTCAGTTTGCATTTTCCTTACATGGGTAATGCCCACCTTTGAAGAACCATTACTAAGTATACAGTTACCATAAAATGAAAGGTTTTAAACAGTCATTGAATTATCTGTCATATTAATGTTCTTGTACTGAATGACATGGTGTCTGTGTGCGAAAGTTCGGAAGTGGACCAAGTTAAACCAATTGAAAAAGAGGTACGCCACACAAACACTTGATGAACAGATAACAGTTTTATAACGTTCATACAGAAAACTTCATGGTATTTAAAATGTTTGATTTTGGATGGGATTTTAGAAGTTTTACCAGTCACTCATGAAGCTAACAAAAAGATCATCCTTAGGTGCATTTAATAATCTTAAATTTTCAATTAAGGCGATCATAATTTGATTTTTAGTTTTACGGATCCGCCGACTCTAAAAATTTGCATTTTAAAAAAAAAAAAAAAATCGAAAATTTTCAAGCTCAGTTTAGGCTGCTCGAGTCAAACCCGTGTTTTATAATAGGAAATCACTGAGACATTTAAATCTGGATGTAAAAACGCTTGCAGAATGATTGAGGAAGGTCAAGGTGTTGCAGAACATCGTTGGATTGGTTTCGTTGTGTTCAAATGGGGCGACTTGGACGAAATAGTCGCTTTTTGGTCGGTAACTTCGCCGGAATTTCCTCCAAAAGAGAAGTTGGAAGTCGCCCTGTATTATGAGTTCACAATCGTCTAAATTAACCCAAAAGGCAATAAAATGATACTTAACTTATTCTAAAGACATTTTCACAGCCTCAGTTAACCCCTGTTATGATTAGGATAATTACTGAGACTGTCTTATCTTGAGGGTTAGGCCTAATATACGGATGATGCAACCACATACTGTGCAACCGATGTTTATTTCTTTTAGTGTTGATGCTACAATTAGGTGGCAACTTGTAATTGGCTAATAACTCTACCAAATTAATGCTTAAATAATCATAAAACCCTTTGTTTACAGTTATCTTTAAAAAAAAAAATAAACCCTCTACATAACGGTTGTAATTGGGTCAAAGGGTTGTTCTAATACCCCCAAAATACACAGATATACAGAAACTGTCACTGTTATTTGTCATTTAAGACAATTACAACACATTTCATCTTTTTAATGTATGAATGCCGCAAATAAATTAAATTAATAAATTGGTAATTTTTTTCATAATTATTAAAAGTTTTTTTTTGTTATTGACTTACTTCTAATCTAATTTAAATTATTAAAAGGTTGAATCTGTGTATATCATCATTAGCGTTATGCCATGGTCAAGTAATGGAAGTCTCCCTGATTTCTCAAACTTCTCTCTATTTTTCTGTTAGAGAGAATTGAAGTCTCCCAAAAATTTTGCTCTAGGTTGGTCCCTGTAGTGAAACTACACTTGCAAACCAATTCATCCAATGCAAAACAACAGACCCTCAGACGCAGTTGGAGTCCTCACAATCGGAGGTGGTAGTGATATGTGGCAGCAAGAGTTGCCTCTGAGTACCCGGGCCAGCAGCTGACATGTCTTTTTTTTTTTTTTTTTTTTCGTCCTCCGACTTGACTTTTCTTGGAAAAAAATCCGTAAAACTAAAAATCAAATTATGATCGCCTAATTTAAATTTCCCTTTAGTTGTGCTATAATTTTATTTCTTTGCAATGAAATTTGATTTATAGAGTTTAAGAATATTATTGGTGCAAATCTATGCACCTCATCAAGGGTTAACTTTCCGATGATTTTGCTGGGTGCAAAATTGGACCCAGTTACTTGTACTCAATATGTTTTATTTTAGAACATAGCCTCAGTTTAATTGAGTACACTTTTACTCCAGAATCTGTCTAATTTACCTTAAATTAAAACTCTCTCCTTGACTGTAATTAAATGTAGTAATAATTACTTGGGACCATCTTGTGATTCAGAAATCAGCAGCACCTGCTTTGGATGATTATCTCATTTACTGGGGGTGGGGGTATCCAGACAGCAGACAGTTCTTTGGAGATTTGGGAAGGTTAAATTCTAATCATTCCGGCAGGTGCAGTTTGATTACTGCAAGTCAATGTCTGCATTGGCTAAGAATTTTTTTTAGATTTTAACCTTATAAACTCCTGGTAATGTAAAATTAATGTTACAGTAAGAGGCAAGTAAGTTCATTGTTAGAATGAAAATTTGTTAATTAAAAACGGAACTTCTGTACTTTATTTTACCCCATGTCAGATTACATTTAGGGTACAACTAAATTTTCTCTAAATTGTAGAACATGGGTTTTTAATATTTCATTTTTTCACCATGAGATCAGAATTCTGTTCAGTTCTGGTTATGATTTGAGAGATGTTTACATTAACCACGATGATATCATCACTCACTTACAAAATAGATAAAGAACATCATATGAGTAAATTCAGATAAATTCCAAGAAGTGATAATATGAATCAGAAGCTTTCAGTGATAGTATTGTTATCTATAATAAAAGGTGTGCCAAGAGACTTTTGAAAGAATTTCAAATTTTGAGTCATGTGGAAACATTATTTCCATAAAATAGGTTTAACCTAAAGGGACTTGTATTCCTATTGTTTGAAATAATTATGATTTGTGCAGTAGACCATTTTGGTTATCTAATTGTTATCATTCAGACTGAGAGATTTCCTTCCGGTAATGTGTGTATAAAGTGCCCTGATAATTCCTGTCTTTGAAGTTTTCCGGTATTTATGTGTTAGATATCAAAATATAATGAAATACACTGTCAATGATAAAATAATGGGTGAAATAATGAAAAAGGCAATGATCAATGTTTACCGATAATTCAGATGCATGACCTTGAAAAATATTTTCTGTTTAAGAAATTAGAAAATTGAAATAAAAAAGTGTCATAAGTTCATATAAACTTTGAAATTAATATGTTAAAATTTGTCAAAGAAATCAATTATATTTACTGATCATTACAGTAAAACCTGTCTTAAATACATACAGGTTAAGAAACAAATTTATGAGTTTTCACATTCAGATTTTCCAGTTTCTATTTCAGATGGAGTTTTCCTGGCTTTTCTATTCTAACTACCAGTATTTCGGTATTTTACTGGATATCAAAATCATTAAAAAGGCCAGGAAAACATCAGATATTTTGGACTAATTTCTAATTGTGAAGGTTTCAGATTAGTTGACTGTTACTTTGTTAAGTTATATTACCTGTAGATTGAAAACTGTTGTCTTAGATACATGTGCATAAGGACTGGATCTCATTGAAACTTTTTTTTTTCAATCACAGATATAAAGGTGAGGCTATTTACAACTGTCCTCCTAAAACTGTATTTGACTATGTGGAACCCTTACCAGATGGTCCCAGGGCAAAATGGGACACGAACATGAAGAAGATCGAAATCCTAAAGTGGATTGAAACAGTAGGTGAATTCTCTGAGAATTACGATATGGTGAAATCTTTATTTGAATTAAAGGACAAAATTATAGCAATACAGCCTACTCCGGATATATTGAAATTCTGGGGACAATTCAAATTATTTCAATATATCCGTAATTCAATATAAGCGAAATCGACTGACATGAAGCTGCCATTTTGTAAAAGTTCAATCCCGATCTTAAATAAAGAAGAACAAACCGGAACAAATTAATTTGATCATCGTTTATCTAATGGATACATGTATTGAACATGGAATAATATTATTTAAAAGTTTAATTGAGAAAGTAAAAGACAACCTTTAACCTCATTGTAATTCCCTGGTCGCATTCGTTTACATTTTGGGGAATAATCACCGGAATCAAGCGCTTCAATCACTGCAGAACGCTGCTTGTAAATAATTGTGAGCGTACTTGGGTTAATCCCAAAATCCTTAGCTACTTCAGATTTAGGCTTTGTTTTCTTATCAATAACCATAACTAGTTTGTATATAGTGTCCTAAGATAATTTTTTCATTTCTGTGGGGTTTCCCCATTTTACGTCTAGCCTCAATACGCCCATATGTACGTGGAAAGAAAGAATTCAACAGTGAATGAATTTTATTTTGTAAAGCAGTATAAAAACTTATCAATTCACACCTTTGTATATCAATGGTCAGTCAGATATAATTACTGTCACCAACCGCCAGGGAGCACTTCAATATAACCGTTATAAAAACAACTCATTATCACCTCTAGGGACCGATCAGTGGCTTCAAAATAAGCGATAATTCAAAATATCCGATTTCATTATAACCATTATTTTAATGCAAAGAAAATAAGAGGCTAAAACTGGGGATTTATATTTATTTCAAAATAAGCGACTTCAATATAAGTGGAGTAAGCTGTATTTGTTAATCTAGCATGTGAGAATTTTAGACTGTAACCTTTCTCTCTGTCCCATTGATTTACCCGATAAGTCAATTTAGTGTTCCAAAAATGAGATCTTTTCAAGATTAAAGAAGGCTAAGTATTTATGATACTGTGGAATCATTAAATTTCGTGGGGGCCAATTTTTGTGGATTGCTTAAATTTTACAGGTTTGTGTAATCTCTTATACCTACAAAAGGAAATATGATTTGTTTATTACCCTAATTTATTAATTTGTGGAGGATGTTAACTTGTGAAAGAGAGGTACCCACAAATTCCATGAAAATTGAGCAACCACAAAATCTAATGATTCCACAGCATTTAAGGCAAGTATGATAAATATGAACGATGCATGTTAAGTCATCATATGATTTAATAGTGCATTTAAATGATATATGATCTGTAGCATTCGAGGGTACCTTTCGTAAGCAAGACGGATTGAGCTGAGTAATTGACATAACATGCAGTTTCATATTAACAGTATTTATAAGCAATGGTTTGCATCATTTAATGATTATTCAATACACTGACTATTCTGTTTTTTATGTACATGCAGTAACATCTGTTTAATGTTCATAAAGGTAGAATATCTGTAAGAGTGATCATTAGAGGTGAATATATAGATAAAATAACAATAACTTTATTAATCAATTTATTGCAATTTAAACAGAGATAAAAACAGCCATAATGGAAAAGTATGGTCTATTTACATTTATATTGTCCAGAATAAGACATTACTACCTCTTATATTGAGTATGCAAGGATGACTTTGTGTATCTAGCTTGTCAAGATGATTGGGTTAAACCAAATTTCCTGTGTTCTTTGAGTGAGAGGCCAACTTACCAGGGGTACACTTATTGTAGGCAGACATTTTTCCTTTTCTACGATGCATTTTATTAATGTTTTTTCATCGAGCTAGAGATCAATGCACTTTCTGGGATGACATTGTCTGAATTTGCTGGAATCATTGATTTCTGAGACACTTTTGTTCTGCAATTAGCGTGGGAGTTGGTGAACATTTCTAAACCTTATATGGCTCTGAGTTATAAAATAGAGAGGGTAATCTTCATTGGATAAAAAAGAAAAGATTTAATGAAGGCTGTTTAATGCACCAAAATAATGTCAAAATCTCATTGATTCTTGCACAGTCATTGCCGAGAGCGATATCTAGGTTTTCATGACAAAGGGAGATAAACAGAATAATTAATCTGAATGTAACACTTTACGAGGGATCAGCAGACATACGGTATAAATAAGGAAGTACTAGAAACACATTTTTTTCTCCTTCTCAGCATGCAGATGACCTAGTTCTTGGCTCTGCATTTTTAATGCAAAAGCAACAGAAGTGTTTGGAAAGTACATGAGCAATTATACAGATTTGTGTCAGTGATGGGGGAGACCAAATCTCTTCATTCCAGACAAGTAGTTGTCTGGGGAACTCCCTGAATCTTGTTTGTACTCTTGTAACAGTTGTTAAAATTTCGGAACACACCAAGAAAGCTAGAGAATATGAAATTCCACAGCATGTATTAACAATACAGTTTGATGTTGTTTTAAATTCCAATTACTCAATGTATATGAATTTCACTCATGCACATGAGTTCGTTAGGCTTCAAACTACAACTGAATGAAGTGGAGGGAGTCTCACTTTATGAGTAATCGAATACAGACTCTTTCTTTAAACTAGATACCAGTACTATATATTTCCAACAAAAAAAAACCATCAATTGCTAATTCTTATTCAACATGCATGTGCACTTACATAATACCCAATATGAACAGTTGTCTATCTACCAGTACGTACATATCATCATGACATTAAATCATTCATGAATCATGAAGGAGATTAAGCTGCATGGTATTTTGGCTATGTAAATGGTGCACGAAAGGAATAAGACATGTGGAAAACATGACATCATTAACTCCGTCAATGGATAGATTATGAAAAAGCAGCAAACTTTCTTAAGGTGTTACTGAAAGTTTCTGTCTTAGAAAGCTAATCTAAAAGACACCTGCTGTATATCATAGCATGAATGCGTTTATCAGAAATAATATGTTTTTTCTTTTGGTTTCAGCCTGATTTAAGAATCAATCGTGCCTGTACAGCCAGCGCCATGCTTGGTCTGATCTCACCTCGCGACTTTGTGGACCTCATTCTAGTGCGAGAAACCGACGAATGCTTTTCTACCAATGGTAAATAAGTCATATATAACATCAATCTCTAAAATCTTTTTTTGTGAATATTTTCTCTGTTTCATTATATACATTTCTGACTTTGTTTTATAAACATGCTTACATTAGTTTCAGAGAATCTTCACATTTTCTTGAAATACTCGTACATAAGATTATCTTTCATTCACAAAATAATAGGACTTGACTCTCCCCCATAAGTTAATAATAAACTGCATCTTTGGATAATATTCAATCTAGACATTTTATGCAGAAGAATCTAAAAATCTGGAGACTTGGCATGTTGCTGGTTTAATCCTGTGTTCTTATTAAATTAGCTTAGGATGCTAGTATATTTAAGGGGGGGGGGGGGGGGGGGTACGATACAACTTAGTAAAATGTTGGGTTATGGAGAATGAAATTTTTTTTGGCTTCACACAAGGCCAATGTAGGTTTAATTATTTTGAAATGGGTTTCAAAATTCAACATTCTGAAATATTGAGATCTGATATACCGTCAAAACTGTTGGGTTATGAATTTTGCCATAAAATGAAGAGCCCTTGAAAAAAAAACATTCTTATCTGTTTTATTAACAGTTACACACGAAGTATTGATTGCCACTGATAAGATTAACTCATAATGATGGATTATTAAATGCAGCATATTTGCAAAGTTTAGAGGAAAGCAAATGATTTCATGTCCAGGATATAGAAACCTTTCTATGAAATGTGAAATTATCTGATCAGCTGATTGATTTTAATGAGGCAAAATCAATTACCTTTGTAAAACACTCAAAATGTGTTGCCCTTTAAGGTATTTAAATTGCGGCTAATATTAATATAAGGTCATATTGTGCTGCAAACCCCAGCATAATTGAGTGCCTTTTGTTGAATCATTGAGATACAGTGTACTGAATGTACCTTGAAGCACCACCCTGTCAATAATTCCCCTGATAAATTATCATCTGAATTAGATAGGGATCAGAAACACCCAATCTTATCCTGATAAAATTTCTAAATTAGAGGTGTTAAGTCATACAAAGCTGGTATTTAGAAACAAAAGGCTAAAAATAAACGGATGTAGATTACATTTTACAGATAACTTGTTCCTAGGGGGAACTTAGTCCATTCTGGTAATATCAAACTCTATTATGATCCCAATTTACAGTAAAATGATAACATTGTAAGATAATGGACAATTTTAACTGTCATGACGTACCATATTTGTTCAAGTATGATTATTTTTAGACTGAATAACAGAAAAAAGTTTCCGAGTCTTTTCTTTATCATTTTAATGGCACTTTTAGATAATGTTGCCAAATTAAAGGGAGAGTAAATATGTGAGCTTGGTTTGTTTTCAGCTATCAGTATTGAATATCCTGAATGTCCAGAGGTCAAAGATCATGTGCGGGGTTGGAACTGGTCATGTGGCATGATCTGTGTCAAATACCCAGAGTAAGTCACATGACTGTACCCAGCATGCCATGCGACTACGGGAATGGCTTGATTTAGACTAACTCCTCACATTCTTTTCTTTTTTCTAACAACCTTTTATTTCTGTCTCAGTATTCCTGCTTATGTACTTAGATTTATCATATGAAGTAATACCTATTGTGTATCCAAACATGTATGTAATGAATATCATGCTCCCAGACAACATCATCTGTAGATTTGTATTTTACCAAGCCCGTTTGAATCATGCAAGTAATTATATGTCTTGTATTGATTTAAAAGCGATAAACACAAAAAGATCAAGGTATAAATACACAAAGTACAATTGATTTAGGAATTTCTCAATGGGCAACACTTAAGATATATGGTCTTCTGAGATTTTCTTCTTTCTTGATCTTGTGTAGCTTTAGAGGCATCTATTTTGTTACTAAGAGCCATTGACCATATGGAATGCTTTGGTTGTGGCTATTGAATTTTCTTAATGTGTGAGAGAACTACCAATAAGCAGCTTGAGTGAGCTTGAAGTGAGCTTGATCAAGTGAGCTTGAGTGAGCACCTGTAGGTGTGGTCAGAGCTTGTTACTTTGAGCTTGTTTTGTAGCATGTAGCGTGGAGCTAGATGAATTTCCCGAAGAGAAGAAGTATGTTAGAGGCTGGAATTATTCCTGTGGAGTGCTAGTTATAAAATTCCCATCGTAAGTAGGTCACACCCACCCTCTATCTATCAAGTCCTTGCTCATTAAGCCATTTTTGTTATTCATTTATATTTACCACAGCCATACCAATTTTGCCATTTTTTACGATAGTATTTTGACACAAGATACTTTTTTATAAATCTATTACAATACATCTTAAAATTTTTAAAGACATTTTCCAACCGTTACTAAATTGTGATCTTCGAATGCGATGTTGAATCCTATACGATATCTAAAGTTGCAAATATAATCCTGAAAGTATATGCAAACACTGTTTTCAAAATATTTACAGAGCAGTGTGCCGTTCCTTTTCCACGGATGAACAATAGGAACCAACGAGTACAATTAATCATAAAATCACTGAAAAATTATGTGTATAATTTATCAGGAGATGTATTCCCTGATACATTAAAGTCGGATTACGAAATAGATTAGGGCGAGGATTAGAAAGTTTGCATAATGTTTTGAGACCTATTTCTGAAATGTTAGCTAATCTATGAAACCATTTTCCTTAGCATCTGTATTTCTTTAAGTAGTGCATCGAAAACAATTGTGTCTAATTTCAAAATTAAGAAAACAAGGCAAGTGCTCCAAGTTTTCGCCATCTGCTACAAGATTTATTATGTGTATCTCCGCGGGGGCCTGGGGCTGGATGTGATCAATTGATGAGGGACTGTCTAACCTATATTTACAATGATGATAACTATCGATTTTGGAACGTGGTATCGCTGGTGAACTAGCGGCACCATGGCATTAATTTATAGCCGCTGGAGTACTAGCTGTTTTCAGTCAGGTCGGCGTTAGAAAAATGTATTCAAATCCAAAAAGCTTGTGTTTGATTTCTTACAGATAGACCCAGAAATTATTCAAAGAAAGTTCTGAGATTTCTTTTGGGTGTCGAATCATTTGGAATGCTGATGTTCTTATTAGAAAACTCGGGGGAAATTGCATTCATATCGTTAAAACAACATCCTTTTTACTCACAGAAGGATACATGAAAGCTTCATTTGTTAAACGGAACGCGAAAGATAAAGTTAATATTTCACATCATCCTAGATGCTACAAAAATGTTACAACGAAATGATAGCATAGGCATTAAATTTTGATAACTTTATTTTTGATATTCATCACAGTGCATATGTTTCCACGATAACCGGCATTGCATTACTAGTATATTTCTACGTATTGTTCCCGCCATTAACGATTAACAAGCAGTTCAAGCAGGTCATCGGTAGCATAACGTTGTCCTGTAACCTGCCCTCATTGAATAGTTATATAAAAAATTAACACTCCGTCATGGCAATTTTTTTCAGAATATTTATATTTTATTCATTTCATATTTTCCTAAATTTAGGGTTTAGAAAGTCACTATCATTCATACAACCACTGATCAAATTTTAGAGATTGCAGCATATAACATCAATTTAACAGATCGATATTCAAAGTTTAGGAACGATCTCTCTTTCTGGGGAATTCGCTAAAGGTTGATTTTCAGAAACTTTAACTTCATTGTTTACGACAATGTTGTCTTTCAGTACAGGTTACATAAGAATTACAAACCCATTTTGAAACAGCAGTATTACGTTGTTTCATGCCCTACACTACACTGCATTTGATCTGCCTGTTTTTCATCATGATTTTTATGTTGTGTAAATGCTTTAACAGTGATATTTTATTCTTATTGCTTCAATTGGCATGCTGTTTGTAAAGGCATTTTGTTGAAACACTTTTATCTGATATCTTTTAAAGGGTGTAGTTTACAACTGCTAAATGAAATTAAATAGGGTTTTTATTACGATGTTTTTAATGTTATTTTCCTTTGAATTTTATGCAGAATGAAATGATTCGGCGTGAAAGTAATAAAACAACAGTCTATACGTTACGTGTTTTAAAATTGAGTTGAGAGATAAAATTTTTTTTTTCTTTTTGATCAGTGATTTATATGTTTACATTACTTACAGCGATCCAAACAAGTGTAAATTAGTCAGCTTAATTCAGCCAGATATTAAGGGGATGCTCCCCAAAAACGTGGTGGAATCTGCCATTCCTGGCTCCATGGTGGAATTCTTCACTAAACTGGAGGAAGCACTGAAAAAGGACGGCAAGATATCGAGCTGAAGGACTAGGACTAGGGTCAGAGAGGGGTCGGGGGAGGGGACCGTGACATGTTGTGTATATTTGTGTTGTTGCCCGGCCATCTGGGGCCGTGTTGAGGTAATACGTAGTACCTTCTGTTCCGGAGTCAAAAGCGCTATCATTATGAACAAAGTTCTTCATCAACAACGCTTTAATTATGTTGAATATGTTCATGATATGATAGCACCTCGCCCATTACATTTTCGATCCATATCTTGAATTTATTTGTTTTTAATGTATATCTAATGATATCTTAAGCCAGATGTCATACCTTTGAAATCGTAAATACAATTTTTATAGTGCTAATTGTTAGATTTAGTATAAAAAGACATATAACATTTCTATGAGGCGTGGTCTTTCACTCTAGTAATGAACTTTTATTTTTGGCCCTAACATGGAACACTGGAAAAGCAAGATATTGTCTAATCTTTTAATTTTTTGATGTTCTTGTTTCCGAATATTAAAATTACCGAGAAAAAGCTCTTTGGGATTTAAAAAAAAAACACACAAAAGAAATCAAAGTCTTATATTCATGTAAACAAAGGTCTTATATATATTCCTTGTCGTCTGATGCTTCATCCACCGCAGTTTGAAGTTAAATGATTATTTTATGTATTGTCATAAAAAGTGTAAGTCGTGAGGTGAAGAGGACTTAAATTGTGAACATTTTTCGTATTTTACAAATTAAAAGAATTTTTAAGTATTTATTGTACACAGGTTATTTATTTTGAATATACAATGTATGTAAAACAAATAAATATAAATGTATGTTTACATATTTGTTATGTTTTATGATATAAAATTCTAGTTTCAACAACGCTTGTTCAAGTAAAGAGTGGAGCTGATGTAACCATAATTTTGTGGTATTTTAAGCATTTATTTTATTAATTAGCGTTTAAACTGATTGATTAGCTCACAACAGACTTGGCATGCTTTGTGGAAAAATGATTTTTAAAGGGGCATGGTCACGATTTTGGTCAAATTCAATTTTTCCATTTTTTACTATGATTTAGGAATGCATTTCGAATGATCAAATGATCATTCAAAATGATCAAATCATTTTGATCAAAATGATCAAATTGCCCTGCTTTTGTTTACATAGGTTCAATATATCAGTTAAAATCTTTTTCAAAGACATTCATTTTAGGTCTAAAACTGGAATTTTTTAAATTTTTTTGTTAAATTCATTTCTTTAATCAATACATATTTAAAAGTTTTTTTTTTAAATTTTCCGTACCTTATTACAATTTTCAACAGTAGTAAAATATATTAAATATAGCTTCAACAATATTATTACATAAGATATAATGTACATTATACATGCAATCTTTTCCACGCAGACAAGGGATTTGCATACATAGTCCAGTCCATAGTCCATTGAACCTCTTGTCTTCAAACTGGAGGACTCTACCCCCCCCCCCCCCCCCCAAGAATGTGGAATAAAAATGATGAATGCATAGAATTACTTAGATTAAAGTACGTGTCATCAGTACATGTAATACTTCCAGCTTTTTTAAGAACACAGTTTTCCACAATTAAGTTTTTTTTGACAAAATATTTTAAATTTTCTTTTGACATTCTTTTTTGAAAAGTATATACATTTCTTTTTTGAAAAATAAATACATTTTGTATTTATACATTGAAAATCAGATAAATGACAAAATATTATTTAACCTTCTTGTTTTGACGTTATTTTCATAATGGAATCCCAGTACTAATATCTTCCATGATATTCAAAAAAAAAAAATTCCCACCTCTTGCCATATGTGTTTTACTAATTTACAACTAAATAAAAGATGTTCACAGTCTTCGATCGTTTGACAACATTCACATTCGGCTGATACATCTTTGTTCCACTTACTAACACTTAAATTATAATTGTTGAGTACATAGTTCAATAGCTTATAATTGAATTCAGCAACTTTCTTAACATACATGCATTTTATTTTTTGATTATAGATATTTTTCCAAATAATCCCAGCCGATATACCGAACAATTTGTTCCATTTGTTTTCATATACAGATTTCTGAAATTGCATACTCACAGAAATAGAATAATAGAACTGGAATTTTTACATAGCAAAGAATTGTATTACGCTCTACAATTCGCTTTTAACTCAACGAATTACTATAAAACTTTGGTTGCCTATTAAAAATGCCTTACTGAAGCATTGTAAACATTAAAATCGGAAAGATATTTTTTTTTACCGAAATCATGACCATGCCCCTTTAACCGGGTGTTCCGTAAGGAAAATCCGGTTATTGAAATAGCGGATGGGAGGGCGGCTGCCAAGAGGTGTCCCGTCTGTACGGATAACTCCTCCTACAGTTTCCAAGAGAATTTTACTGTTTTGCCTAGCAATTATACATATACCAAGATTGTAAATTTCATGTTCCCCAGGGTAAGGGTTGACTCTAGTGTGGACTGTTGAAATGACTACAATATCACACATCATCCAAACAAGACGCTGGTGATGGCTTGGTCATGTCCTGCGCATGCCCCTCAACTTACTGCCTAGGGTCGCCCTAAGATGGACACCCCAGGGAAAAAGAAATAGAGGTCGGCTTGGAGAAGAACTGCCCTGAAAGACCTTAAAAGCAGTGGCCTGACCATGGAGACAGCACCTAGAGTAGCTGCAGACCGAGCCAGGTGGAAATCTTGTAGACGTCTCAAGCACCTGCCGGCGCAGAGAGTGAGTGAGTGTCTAGAGTGGACAAAACTGGTCATATAGTGTTAATGCATAAAAGTTAAAAAATCTTCATCTTTACTTCTGTTGATACTGAATAGAAACTGACTGCATATTAAGACAATACAGTCATCTACCAAAATAACAAAAAAGTCATCTACCGAAATTGTAAAGAGGATGTTGCAGTTCCTAGACTAATTTTCTCTAAAGGAGTTGCAGTGTGATTTCAGTCAACCATGTCCGACTCTTTTTTTTATTGATTTCGAATTTCGAAACAGTTGGAATGTGTGTGTGCGTGCGTGCGTGTTTTAATATCAAAATACAGAAGACATTGTCATCTTCCTAACTGTATTTGGTGGTTGCCGTGTTCGATAGAAATGCGCGTAAAATGTTTGTGTATAGTTACTGCATGTTGCCTTCATTTAAAGCATACCCGCCATGTTAATATAGTTGTCTGTGTAATGTGTCTATATTTAGATATGACTCTTCAAGCGATACGGATACTTAAAGGTCCTTTCCACGTTAGGAAATATTCCCGCTTTTTTGCAACACTCTCTTTCATGTCCCTCAAAGTAGGGATCCAAAACAGTCATACAGTTTAAATGTACATACTAATGTTTAAAGGATTTCTGGATGCCACTGAATAGAAACTGGCTAAATATTTAGTAAAACTAAAGCCCTCTTCCAAAATTTTAATTTCATGTCCTCTGGGGTAGGAGTTCTGACTCTAGGGCGGGGCCAAAATTGTTATATAGTGTTAATATATGGTGTTTTTTTTAAATCTTATATACCTTTACTGAAACTGAATTTAAAATTACTGTACAATTAGATAAACTATAAAGCCCTTTAACAAAATTTTAATTTATATGTCCCCAGGGTAGGGTTTCTTATAGCAGGGTGTGGCCAAACTGGTCATATAGTGTTAATGTATATAATGACCAAATTAATTCTATCTCATTCAAATTTGAAACAAAAAATGTTTCAAGTGTAAGGAAGTAAAAGCAAAGAATTTAAAAAGGAAACGCCCAATACGATTATAACTTATAATTGTGATTACATGTACAAGAAACAGTTTTGTAAGACTTGTATAAAATCAGTATTCGGAGATTATTTTCATGACGTTTTAGAATAATTCGATATAATGATTACTTGACTAACAAACTCAGACCACCAGGATTTTAAAAGTGCAAGACGTTCTTAACAACACGCACCAATACGATTCGAACACCCTCACAGCCGAGAGGGAGTGTTTGAACATCGCCATCAATCACATCACACTGAGCTACGTTGATATACTACCACACAGTGAATAACTTTTATAGTTTGACTATTATTAAAGTTTAAAAGAAGTTCTTGTGAATGCTACGAAATTTCACCCATTATGGTGCTTGACTCCACTTTAATAAATCAATAATAAAATAGAATGAAAAATTATCTTTTTGATGAAAGTACTTTGATTAGAACCTTAAATATCTGTCATGTTTATAGAATAAAAACCGGTTATTGACTTGCATCATGAAATGTGTGGTATAAACAATGTATAAAAGTCAAAAATGATTATTTTAACAACGTTTGAAAATAGTTCTTAATTGAGACGTATAATTAGTCTAGCTACCTTAAAGCTGCTTGGTCCGATTCTTTTGGTATTACACTATCAAATAATTTTCCATACAAACCATTTGCATTTGCAACTGACATATTTAAAAAAGATGCATTGATACTTCATTTATAAAAATGATAAATACGCTGTTTAACAGTCAGAATAAACCAATCTGTTGAATAGTATCATGGAGTTGGCACCCCCCCCCCCCCCCCCTTCTCCGAATAGGATTTTGAAGATTTTTGAAAATTCCTAATTTCTTTTCTTTCTTTTTTTTCTTTTTGCTTGTCAAGATTTTTTGGATGATTCTGCCCCCCCCCCCCCTTTGAAAAACGATCCTACGTGCCTGGGAATTCCGTGCCTATTTACAAATTTGAAGTATATAAGCAGTACCATAGACGTAAGTTATACTAGAATTTGACCCGTACGTGCGTGCACGGGTTGACGTTGCATATGATATCGGAAATTTACGAAATAGATTCAATATCATCGACACACCGTATTGTTGACATTAACGTAACCAAGCTTTAAGCCTAAATAATGCTTTAATTTCACTACTCTCTGATTAGTTAGAATAATCTGTGTTTCGAGACAAGCCTTCACCACACCCGTTATGTAGCAAAGAATTGCAGAATCGCTCGGAAACGATTTTGGAGAAAATTAATGAAGCTGCATTGAAAATAACAGTTAAATTATTCATAAAAAAACATTTTGAGACTGTAAAAACCCTTCATCTAAAAATTTAATTCATATTAATAAAGAATTCAACACTTTTTCACCACCGTTTTTTTAACACACCATGTTGACATTCGGAACTCTCGAGATTTTCCACTGCACTGAGTTAGAGTTATCTCCCGTATTTTCTTTGTTGACAGAATACGCTATATAGCAAATTTAAATGTATTTGTGTTATCGTTTCTGAGTTTATCAAAGCAAATGTGATAAATAAGTGCGAAATGTGCGAAAAAATAAAAACAAATTGGTAATCTCCAGGTACCATTGAAGCTCAAAAATTCGAGTCTATTATTTTAATATCGTAGTATACTGATTCATATTTGATATTCTTTCTTTCTTTCTTTCTTTCAAATTGATTAGGTATACTTTTCACAAAAAAATAAAATCCAAAGTAGAAATAAAATCTCAGTTCGTTGCATTGTTTGACCCGTATCTTCTAATCAACCCGGTCATTTTTTATGTGGTGTGATCAGGAACAGCTTAAAACATCTTTAATTGAAGAAACTGTAGTTTGTCAAATTAAAGGGACCGAGTCACGATTTGAGATGAAAATATTGTTTTTAATTTTTTTTAAGGGGACATTCTAACAACAATTTTCTTTCTATCGATTTGAAAAATTGTAAAAATGAAACGATCGAATACAATGTGATTTAGAGCATACTGGTTGGTTACCAGTTTCGAACATATAATAAGAATTGTTGTTATATGTATAGCATGAATTTGGACGTAGTAATTTGACAAAATTAACGTGCAAGATAAAGAGGGTTTTTTTTTTTTTTTACCTGTGTTTTACCTTAAATCAAACATAATCCCCTCTTTCTCTCCCTTTCACACGCACGCACAATGTATTTGAATCTTTTTTACAATATTTCATATCGATATAAAAAAAATCGTGTAGTTGGAATATCTCCGTAAATAATGTAAACGCACTATAATTAGGGTGTACAATATTTGGCGGAATATAATTTATCAACAAGTAGGATGGATTTGATGTAACGCATTTCTGAATTTACCTTTTTATCTACTTATATATTTTACAGTATAATCATCTTTATATTGCATGCTAATTTTGTCAAATTACGACGTCCAAATTCATGCTATACACAATACATGTACAACAATTCTTATTATATGTTCGAAACTGGTAACCAACCAGTATGCTCTCAATCACATTGTATTCGATCGTTTCATTTTAACAATATTTCAAATCGATAGAAAGAGAATTGGTGTTAGAATTCCCCCATTCAGTATCACCATCATCATCATCATATCTCTATCTCTCTCTTTCTTTCTCTCTCTCCCAAACTTGCGTATATACTTTGCTATGTGATGTCGCTGATAATTTTAAGGCATCTCTCTCTCTCTCTCTCTCTCTCTCTCTCTCTCTCTCTCTCTCTCTCTCTCAAAACGTCTGAATATCATTTTTATCATTTAATGAAACAGATTAGAAACATTAAAAGGTGGAGGAATGTACATCACTTATTTACATAATTATACAATTTTTGCAAATTTCAGATAATCGGCTTAAAAATTTACAGCGGCAATCTGAAACATACAGGTAGTTATATTTTATGGTTCAAAAATTTATTTCAATGAATTTATTTTCACTTTTATGTATTCAAAATTGATATTAGTTTTGTTTAAATTCCGTTTCGTTTCGTTTCGATTTTTGGTTTCGTTTCGTTTGATTTCGTTTCGTTTGGGTTGGTTTCGTTTCGTTTCGATTTCGTTTCGCACTTTACAGGCGCCCGCTTTTAAAATGCTAAATAGCCTTATGAATCAGCAATTCCAAATTGCAGAAACATGTGATTTTTTCCTACGCTAATATTCCGCCAAAAATATAGTCCTTGTTAGATTCTAAACGTTGATTACTCTTTCTATGCCAAGTTGCGTGATGGTAAAATAAAAAGAAAATATGATATTACAATTTCCTTTCATCTTGATTTAATAAACATTTTATTAAATTTACAACTGACAAGTCGAAAACCAGGAAAGACTCCTCCCTCAAACTAACATGCTGAAATATCGTTGTAGGTAGTTTTCTTCAAGTTGGTAAGCATTGAGGAAGACATTGATAATTCTAAAGTATCCCGGTGACTTGACTGCAATTTGTCATCAATTGTGTTTAATCGGGTTTATTATGTTTATCCAACAGGAATGGGAAACTTAAACCAGCGTACAAAGTAGACTTTTTGAGAAAATTGCTTCTTTTTATGTTTGCTTAACATAATTTAAAACAAATGTCTTTTTTTTTTTAAATAATTAGAAATCCTTATCCCGTCCAAAAACAAAACAGAAAGTTTGAAATGCAAAAATTATTGCTAGTCGCATGTATAAGACGAACGATATTTCAAAACTAACACAACACTGAAAAGGATTGGAGAAACTCAAATGATAACTCACTGAGTAACAGATGCGGCCTCTAATGCATGTTGGGAAGTTTTCTAGTTGGTTAACGCGCTTATGGACTTAGCTTGACATCCATAGGCTCATTGATAAGACTTCACGACAAAGGTGTATTTGTTTGACAAGATCGATTTATGACAGCCAATCAAAGCTGATGAAGATCTTAAAAATATAACACCCCATATCCATATACATATAGGTCCCATTGCTAGAGATACGGCAGTTTGAAAGGTTTGTATTATTTTCTGTTGATTTTTTTTAGAGAGAGAATTCGTACTTTTTTCGTTAAAATTATGTTACTATTAGATGGACCCCTATTTTATGCCCCCTTCAAAGAGGACAGCTTTGCTGCTGTTCGTCCGTCGGTCGGTTGGTCGGTCCTTCAATAGTTTCCGTTGATATCTCCGCAGAGATTGCACATACTAAAACGAAATTTGTCATTAGAATCATGCGCGGATCCAGAAAATTTTTCCAGGGGGGGTCCGAAGGATAATTGTGTTTGCCAAGGGGGGGTCCGAGGCATATTTTCGCGATAATTTTACTATGTAAATTTAATAAATTTTCATTTTCCAGGGGGGTCGGGACCCCCCCGACCCCCCCTCTAGATCCGCGCATGGAGATATTCTATCTGTAGGTAAAGTTCGATTTAAAGAAATTTTTAACAGAATTATGCCCCTTTGAGTTAAATTTGCAGTTTCCGTTCATTTTCTTCCCAGAGGTTACACATAATGAAAAGATTATCTAGGTCAAGTTCGGTTTTGGGTACGATCGAACTATTTTTGACAGAATTTTGCGCCATGGACTTAGAAAAATTCCTTTTTTTTTTTTTGTGGTTTCCTTTCATTTTCTTCGCAGAGGTCTCAAAGGGAGGGGAATTAATAAGTGTTTCACAAACATCTCATGTTTATGTATAAAAGTAAGGATTTGTAGGTTACTCATTTTTTTTTAAATAATTAAATTGATCGTCTTTGTATATAATGATTGTTTTATGATTTCAGCTTAATTGTTTTCGCCAACAAAAAAAATGGCTTCTGAATGTTTTATATCAAAAAGTTTCATAAACAAGAATCATAATGATTAAAAAGAGATTTGAATACATGTAATCAACTTTGGATCACAAACATGTATATATATTATAAGCCGTTATCATCCGAAGTAATTAGTTTTTCCTGCAATCATCGCCGCCTTTATAGACCGCATTAACTTCTGACAAAAAGTAGTCTATTGTTTAATTAAAAAGCGTGTTAATTAATGAACTAAAAGCTATGCTAAATAATGTGTTTGAATATTTGATAGGTTTGGGGTACTGGACAGATTGGATTTTGTCAGTAGCTGTATGGACACAATCCGATTTTTGGGGAGTTGATTTTAATCAACTCTCCTATGCAGTTACTCAGACAAACCGAAAGTGAGTTCAATATTGCTTTCCATACAATTTTCGAGAAATATTTCTATTACTGATACATAGTTTGATTGAATTAATTCTATCTTTAAATATTATTTAACATGATTCATATGGGGGTTTCTCGACATTCTTGTCGAAAAAGTCCAAAAATTCATATTATAAAAATGAGCGTAATTCAAATTAGAAACTACATGTACCTGTCATGCAAAATAACATATCATTGATTTTAAAATAAATAAACATCGACAACCCCCGTCATTTCTTCATTACTTTGTTAAGATTAGGGAAAAATATTCGGTAAATGTTAATATATTATATTACATATCGATTTTGATTTATATAACAATCTAATCGCCACGTGAGTGTTGGATTAAAGCTGTTATCTCATGAACTACTCGAAATCAATGTTAGCAACTATCAAATTACGCAAAGTTTTGTTTTAATAACCCCAACTTAGGCATGTTTTTAAGAACGTCTTGCACTTTTAAAAGATCGTTGATGATATCCCTATTTGGTAAAATTGAAAATTCGCAGAAATGTTACTTTCATAAATATTCAGCTGACGGGTTTTTTCTTCAATGTTAAATAGGAAAACTAGTTTCTTTAAAAATTTAAAAGTGTATATCGAAAATTAGATGTCTTCACACAGTCTAGCAATTGAAACTGGAAAGTACAAGAACTACCCACAGAGGCCAGAGGAACGTTTTTTGTGTAAAGCCTACTGTTGAAGACGAATTCCATTTTATCTTTATGTGTCCAGTATATATTGAATAACTGAATATAACATTGCTCTGCAATATTGAATATGCATATTGAATTCCCTATTACAAAGTATATCTATGAGAAACCATCGGTGTTCAAACTGATGCAATCGTTAAATATTAAAAAAAATTTCCTTCTGTCATATTTCTTATTTATGTATGTACTAGGATCATTGTAAAACACCCACTTGTGAATTGTATAATGTTAATCGATAATCTACAAAGCTTTGAAAAAGAAAATAAAGATTGAGAGATTTTAATGAACTTTAAACATTGATCAATAGTTTATTTTTAACATCAAAAAGCTGTTTTAACTTTCTGTTAAAATAAAATGTTTGGTTTTGTCGAGTAATAAAATTACCCTACAACTTTATAGCTATTCAAATAATGAAACAATCTCTCATGTCATTACGCTTACAAAGAAATATTTACAATTTTCGCAAGTTAATTTTACGTGTTTATCTCGTTAAAAAAATTCTTAATTCTTGTGTTGTTATGTATTATAAAAAAATATCGGGGCTTTTGGCATAGCACATTAACTAAGAAAGATAACTCTAAATGGAGGTACTACCAGGGACTTTTTCTTGCATCAAATGCAAATAACACTGTGGGGGGGGGGGGGGGGCATGTCGATATACATCAGAGAGAGAGAGAGAGAGAGAGAGAGAGAGAGAGAGAGAGAGAGAGAGAGAGAGAGAGAGAAGGGGGGATCAGTTGCCTTATAATCATGCAGCAATACAGACGGCATGTTACGATGGCGTCGCATAAGTTGTGCCCTCAACGTATGATTAATTGAGATAAAATGTTAAAATAATTTGTCGTCAACATTGGTTTCACTGATGCGTAAGTTTTGTTATATAAAAAAAAACACCCAATGCGGATGCAAATACACAATTGGATAAGTGTTAGGGTAGACGAAACGGTCGACTCAGATTTCCTGGCTTGAATAAAAACATCGTTGTTAATATTTGAATCACACACACACCCTTTTTTCGGTGCTTTGTTTTGAAGATGTGTATTGCACGAAATCAATTCCTAAGGACAGACCTGGCAATGAGTTTTTATGTGTATAGTTTATTTTTCACGTATCCATGTTGCGATCAAATTGAATGTAGGACAACGAAAAACCAAGACGAGAGGGGGGGGGGGGGGGAGGGGGCAAGCATATACACAAATGGTAAAATTTGTTCAAATGTAGAGGAACTAAAGATAGTTGTTAACAAACGAACAAATAAATAAACAGAGGGAATAGAGAAGAATATATACAGAGGTAATACAAGGGACACATACACAGGGAATAGAGCTCTAGATGTTAACAGACGGACAAATAGATAGAGAGAATATAATTTTGTTACCAGACGGACATATACTAGTAATAACCGACGGACAAATATACAAAGGGAATACAGAATGATACACAGACTTACAGCGAAAGTGTGCTAACATACGGACAATGAGACATACAAGGTTAGCACAAACATCCATAAGTCAAATACAGCTAAAGAGATGTTGCCGGACAGGTAGAAGCACACACGTAGATGAGGGGGTAAAGGGGACCAACGTCGTCATCAGAAACTGAGAGTTTGGGTGGTTTATTGTCTCAGCTGTCCTTCAGATTTAACGGCCATGAATTAATATATACTAAGACTGCATTTCATTAGCGGTTGTGTGGACCATTCGACACAAGGCGGGCTATCTGCACAGGTGAGATAACATTCTGCAGACTTGCAATACACTGAAATTCCAATGTCTGGGCTCGACCGTGCCGAACGCAGTGTAATTGTTCGACGCTAGTGTATTCTGACACATCAATAATCTGCTGGAATAAATCGATGGAACTGTGCCTTGCATAGCCATGGCTGCACAGTGCGTTTTGAGATTACCCCTGAGATAACATGCACTTGGCTCTATTTTTAAACCGAGAGGGTTTTCATGATTGCGAGCATCCTTTTTTATCAGAAAGGTAAACAATGGAGGACATAGACGAATCCTAGCAGGCAGGTGTTAAAAAGACAGGTACGTAAATGGAAGATCCCTGACTCTGAAGTCGTATAACACAACTGGTTATCGGCCATTTATCTATAGCGTATTTATCAGAATTTTATGATTGATTTCCCAGAGCAGATTAAATGTAACATAGAAGCGGGGCTACTGCAACATTCCGAATTACGGTCTTACTTTAGTTCATGTCGTCTGCTATTGGTAACGCGTGCTCTATTTGTTTTTCACTTGCATTTGATGCCTTATCTTAAGCGTCGTTGCATATTCAATTTGTACATTAACAGTCTGTAATAGTCTGCAATGATATCCATGTAATAATGATACTGAAGTGGAGGGGGAGGGGTGTGTTGATTCCAAGCGCAGTGACCAGTTTAAAATGATGTGCACGTGACGAAACAACAACATAATTATATGATTCATTCGTAGATTTCTCTAAATTAAGAGAATATGTGAATGTTTTGTGGCTTTAAGTATATTTTATTAATTTTTCTTGTCGTTGGGGAATGTTTCATCGTTAGTACGCCCTACTACGTAATCAGTTATATTCCGAGCCCGAAATGCTGGGACATAAAAAGGCAATTAAGTCGCAATTCTTCTCCCTGTGACTTTGATTACTCTGTGTCAACGTGGCACTGATCTTGGAGTTTATACATATAATTCTATTTTTATTGTACATGTGTTTACAGACAGTGCTTACAAATGACCCTAAGTGACCTGATTGTAAAGTCAATTTGTAGATAGGTAATAGGTAGCTGTATGCTGGATGATAAATGAGGGCCCTGGTATAAATGAACACACGTAGTTAGGTGGTGTGTAGCGGGGTGATGGTGCGGAGTGAGAATTGTGACAGGTGCGATGCCCGTCCCCTTACCGTATATGGAGAATTGATAGCTACTCTCGCTTATTTTATCTATTCAGAGACTGTTTACTACGATAAGGTGTATGAGATATTTCCAGTTCACAGGTAACGTTTTCTTATAAACCGTATATCATATACGCATATGGATATATTTTTTTTTTTGGTAATGCAAATTAAAATGTAGTTTCGAAATTTTCTCATGTACGTTTTCTACGTTTAAAAATACTATGCCACCAAAAGCTGTTTTTTGATTTATAATGAGTGATTTGTATTTCGGGGAATTCACGGTATATTACTTTGACATTTTGTACACATTGACAAGCTGATTTAATGAGGTCATTTACATCAAAACTTAAAAACAACTCGTAGTGAATACATTTTTGTTAAAAACAATATAACACGTGCGGTTAACTTACTAGTGACGAGAGAGAATTTACGATTCTTCAATATTTACTGGTGGCGAGAGTGAACATACGAATTTGGAATGCCTTCTTACATTTCACCAATGACATCTACTTTTATTTTTAGTGATATATTATTAAATCATATTTTTAATCTAGTAATATTTACAATGCTATAGTATATCTTTAGCGAACACGCCGCGATAACTCGTGTGAAGACTTCGAGATAACGCGGGGAGATAAAATAAAAGATCAGTAGAGCTACTGTGTGTATAGAAACTCAACCCGCCATAGAGGATGTAGGTATTATTTTTATTGACAGGGGTCGATATTTCTTTTTAAAAAAATCCACAAATCTGTCAAAACTGCATGTCACATGTATAATGCGTAATAGGGCGACATTTAACTTGCCGACACCCCCCCCCCCTTCTTATACTCCTACATTGCTTAGTCTTACTCTGTATAGATTATAGCTTTGTTACGTGTTAATTAATATATGGAGAAATATTGCCATCGTCGTAATATATTGTTCTGGTGAATTAATTAAATTTGTTTACCTGTAGGGTCTTATGATCACGTGTTCTAAATACACAGTAACACACAAACACACACACACACACACACAAAACTATATGAAGAGATATGAAAGTTAACTGAAAGATTTTTTGATATACATTTGCAATACAAAATATGTTTCCGTGGAATCGAAATAGAATATTTTAAATTTGATATGTATTTTCCCCCGCATTTAAATTGGTCATGAAGCTCAATTGGCTGTTATTTTTCACAAATGCCACGTCATTGTATGTATACGAAAGTTTCTGTATATAAGCTTTAGATGGAATCGTGTCGTGTCGTGTCGTGTCGTTTCCATATATCGTTATATAGTCCCATGTAAATAATTGATGTTTGTTGTAAATGGGACGTGTAGTTGCATGGAGGGAGGGAGGGGGGTTCAGGAATTAGTTTCAATATATAAGATATCAAACATTTTGGATTTGAAAGACAAACGAAAGTTGTCCTGTATGCAAATTAATAAAGAGTTACAAATTGTACGTTAACGAATGCAACCACGTCATGAATTTAAAACAAGAGAAGTTGTGTCCAACGCCTTTACTCAGACTTAAAATGACAAAATTGTAAAAGGCTGACAGTTCATTTTATGGCTGTGAATTTTTTAATTGTTAAAACAAAAATAAAGCGAAACAATATCGCTCATGTACAAACAAGTACATAATTTGACAGACAAAGGTTCATTGCGTGGACCCTGAGGTCCACGCAGAAATTATATAAGTGAGGTTAAACCGGATGCTATGGGGAAAATTCAGCCTGCGCATGAGCTAGCCTGGTTCCTGTGCGTAATGGGTAGCTCAGGGAACCAGGCTAGCACACGTTTATCTGAATCGGGATCGGGATTCCCTGCCATATGTGTGCATAAGTTCAAAGGCGCTGTAATTGTAATGTTGTCGGTAAACAGTACAGAAACAAAGTATTCCTTTTGAAGAAATGATTGGCATGTGATATGAACTATCAGTATTATGAAATAAGTTAATGTTATGCCGAAACTACAACATGCATCAAATAGCATAATTTGCAATGTTTCGTTGTTTTCCGAATACACATGTTACTTAACTTTACTTTTATAGTAGGCGAGGCTAGAGTACTTCCCGATTAAATTTTTTTAAGCATTTAGGTATGATTGAATAATTATGTCACTGTATAAAAGTTTAAATCTCAAGAAAAATGCATCAAAATATGAAATTTTTAATTTACACAAAGCTGTCACTGCATAGTTAACAAAGTAGTGCGAATCATTATAGCATTGAATGATTTATTTTTGACGTCGTCGTGTCAATAACTGCCGTCAGGTGAGCAGACAAATTGAATAACGCGCGTTAGCGCGTTATGATAATTTGTCTGCTCACCTGACGGCAGTTATTGACACGACGACGTCAAAAATAAATCATTTAATGCTTATATTTACATTCCCTTACTGAAGAAATCAATTGATTACTTAAATAAATCGATATAAAGTTCAGATCACTGAGGGAGTAAATTAGTAACAGCAAGAACAGCTGTTTTGTAAAACCGGTTTAAACTGATTGTCACAGAGACTGTTGAGATGAGATCGACGAGCATGAAAATATAATCCATGAAAAATAACCATTGAAATGTTGCTTTTAACAATAAAGTCAACTGTTTTGTTGAATAATTATAAAACATGGTGTTTTGACAACATTTATGAAATACATTTTTAACCAATAACATAGAAATCACTGTTTGAGAACTACTTATGTAAATTACTTGTAAATTCATACGCAGTGAATAGATGTTGCATTTAGAGGCATTTAAACATCACGGAATTTAATGGAAAAACAGAGTAGAATGTAAATATATAATAATGTGTGCGCTATACTCTGTCCCGAGTTTTTGCTTCCACCACTTTTTGCATGATATTTCAATAATAGTAAATACCTTTGTGCTCAAACTACGTTCATCCACTAATATAAAAAATGTCCAGATTATCTGTATTGAAACGCCCCCTCTACCGATTCAGGTTTCAATACACATCCCGAAATTGAAAGTCTACGGAGATTTTGCATTGCAACAGCCATTAATAAGCCCGGATGATAACGTTAAAAAATTGCGCGATGTATTCCGAGTGTATTCCGAATGGAGAAAAGATGTAAACATTCCCCATTATAAATCTCCGTAAGGAATCTGTTTTCGTTCCTGTGAATTTTTCTGAGTGGAAAGGGATAATTGTTCAGTGAAGATATCTTGGATAAATTCCCTTTTAACGATTTTAACTGTATTTCTTTCACAGGTATGTGTAATTTTATTAAAAATCATCAAAAAGCGATGGAAGCAATAACTTAGGACAGACTATAATAGAATTCACCAAATGCCTGATATATGCAAACTTCATTCATAGATAGAATAGATCATAATTATTTTAGAAGTATGAATCCTTTAAATTCTGAGATAAAAAGTCAGAGCTATACATACATGACTGTATACGTAATTTAGTGGTTAAAAGCAGAGGGCTAAAGTCGGTGGAATCTAATAATCTTAAGGCTTTCACGTTTTCGTAGGAAACACATGCAAATGGTCCACGTATTGTAGTCCTTTTTTAAAGGACAGCAACTTGTTCTAAAATTGAAGGGACAAACTATGTCTGACTTAAAATTCTAACAACTTCTAGGCCACACCAATATATTTATTTCTTTACGTTTTTAACTTCGTTTATTTCCGTTAGCATTCGTATTATCTGGTTTTCTTCAATACTGGTTATTTCATGCACGAGCGCTTTCGCTCTCAGTATAAATAGATTTCCCGGGGAGTATTCGATTAATGCGACGTTCGTTACAAAGAAGTATAGGTTGTCTTTGGTTTTCCCTACCCGCCCTGACCCAAATATATTTTTTGAGATTAACTAATATTTTGTGTTGCCATTTATTTGTATGTCGTATGTATATTAAAAATGCGATTTGTAACGAACGCACCAATCCTAAAAATCTGTTTTTGTTTTTCAACAAATTAGTCAAGAAAATATTTATTTTCGGAGGAGTGAAACGAGGGAGAAAAATAAGATTTCTTATTCGTCGGACATTCAGTGGAAAAGGGCACGAGCGGTCAAGCAATTAAATAATAAAACTATTATTCATAGGAACCAAAATTTATAGGCGGTATATAAAATAAATTTGAGCGGACAATTACATTTCCTCTACTTGTTTCTGATTTATAAATTATAACCATTTAAAATGCGAAAAATAGAACGGAAATAGAATAGAAAACAGCACAGAATTTCCTGGATGCGGGAAATTAATAATAATATTATTATTATAATTTTATAAGCGGGGTCCGACGAACAAGAAATTATTTTGGTGTGGCCCTAAGACAAATTTAACATGTATATTTTACATGTCCTAAATATTAAACAAAAATCTATTCAGAAGATTTGGGCGCAAAATGTGGTAGGGTATTTAAAAAGAGGGAGATTACAAACTTTGTTACTGATTACATAATTATTTCATTAAATTTTGTGTGAATTAATTATATTCGCAGTTTTTATTTTTTTAACAATATGACATTACGTTTTCCTGAACAGTTTATCTACAGAACAAGAGAGAGAGAGAGAGAGAGAGAGAGAGAGAGAATGAGAGAGAGAGAGAGAGAGAGAGAGAGAGAGAGAATAAAGGGGTTTATATGTTGATTAGATAAAAGATCCGGCACAGAACGATACTTTACCTTGTAATGCGGAAGTGACTAATCAGGGTTGGAAATTCACCAAAAATAGCAGCCAGCCACAGGGCTGGCTACTTTAAAAAGTTACCAGCCCTGCCCAAAATCTGCCAGTCCTAATAAAAATGTTCATTATTATGAATGAACTATACATAAAGCTTAATATTTACATCTGTAACACAGGCCCCTCGAAATCTTTAACTATCTAAACATAACCCAAAGAATGCTTATTATTAAGTTTAACATGCTTAAAAAATTAACTATTCATCTACATGTATATAATTATAAACCCTCTTTTAGAAGCCAGCTAACAATGTGATAATCATGAACTTTCTAAACAATTTCAAAGATTGACAATAATATGATATCAAATATTGAAAGGGATTAAGTTAAAACAACTGTAAATAAATGTGATAAAAATTTATTTATTCGGTCAGATGCACTCCATTTAACTGCTAATTGTGTTTTGGTCTCACAACACTATTTTTCTGTAGGTTCAAAATATGGTCAAAGCAAAATAATTCCAGATTTCTCCTTTGTTTTGAGGGGTTTTCCGCCAGTGACAGGGCTCTATTGTCAATGAGATAAAAACGGTTAAAACGCATAATTTTTCCACTTTTGTAAAAATACGAGGTAACTTGATTTTCTTATGCCAATGACTTGCACATGTGATGAAAATGCTTGTACTTGATTTTCAACCACATGAGTAACTTCGATGTCTCCGAGTAAACTCTTGTGTCTTTGTGTTTATTTGCTACTAAATCGTTTATGAATTATTGTTTTAAAAGTTGTAAAGGGAGATTTCGCCAGAAGATTGTTTAAAATCAACTACCCACATCTAAATATGCGTAATTTTGGTAAGAATATATCGTAAAAAATAATAGTGGTGTACAACCTATCCACCCTCGACATTGTTTACAATAGAGCTTCCCATGTGTTTCATTATATAGATACAATAGATTATACAACTTGTAGAGCTTACCTAATTCTCAACGAAATCTAACAACCGACATTGTCTGTACTTTTTGTGAATGAGGTAAATAAACTTGAAAATAGAAATTGTCGGTTTTAAACTAGGAACTGGCTATTAAAATTAGCCCGACCGCCGGGCTGTCTTTTGAAGTTTCGCCCCCGCCCGCCTAAGAAACAGACCGCCCCGGGCGGTCGGGCGGGCTCTTATTTCCAACCCTGGACTAATTAGATGTTTTTGCTAGCACTTGACTTGGGGTTTTTGTTGCTTATGTTTACACCTTTTAAGTTTATTTTCATACGTGCATATTCTATGTCCGCATATTTGCACATTGTTACATGTAGCAACTGTTTTAATAGAATAATACTTTTTACAGGCATAGTAAGATCCGTGTGAAACATCCTCAGGAAATAGCTTGTTTCCACTTTCCCGGGTACTTGTAGTGGCGTTTCACAGTTCAGTGATCCCTTTCTTTCTCTCCCGAGAATTTTAAGGCTGACCTACCAGCTGGAGGACATTTAATTATGAAGTCGTACACAGTCATCTTGATATTTGTATGAACTCGAGAATAGTTGACAGAGAAAGACTTGGCGGAATGTCTGGTAGAGCCAGTGTAACTGGTCCGACAACGAAGTTTCCCTGACATCCCTGTACAAGGACTATGCGCCTCACGTACCGTTATATAGCCGCGTGTGTAGTAGTTGTGCTTCTGATATGTACATACCAAGTGTACATTTTCTCCCATGGGGACTCCTTCCTTAATCGCCTCAGCAGGGGCAGGCATCGGAACGATGTAGTGGCATTTATGAGACCGGGTTCGATTTTGGGTAACAGCACAGTGAAGGACAAAGGCACCCACACTAAGGGGGTACAAGTGACAATTACAGCGGACGAATACAGGAAAGACCCGAATCTCCGGACGGGGAATCCGCTAATCGATGAATATGGGGAAAACGATCTCACGAAGACAGGTGAAATGGGGAGAGGGGTTACATTTGTGGGGAAAGAGAAAGCAGAGGCAACCAAAAAATTACAGGTATATAACATTAATGTGATGGCCAGTGACCTGATTCCCCTCAACAGACTGGTACCAGATTCCAGGCCCCCAGAGTAAGTGTCTTTCCTTTATTTACTCATCGACAGCATGCAATGTTTACAAGTCGTTCATGCAATTGGGTTATTTGACAGAAGTTTAAAGTTTCACACAACATTACAACATTGTGTAGAGTTAGAACCATTTAAATAAGACTTTGGACTTTCGGTTTGACGTAACCATCCATTTCTTGCATCGAAACAGGTTAAATTGACACTGGTGTCGAGTGTAGAATTGAAGTTTTTGTAAGTCGGGGGGGGGGGGGGAGACAGACTCATCTAAAAAAAATCTTGACAAGCCCCCCCCCCCCCCCAAAAAAAAATTCTAATCTAGGGGGTGAGGGGACATATACCTTTAAGTTCAATTTAGCTGCTAGTTTCCTAATTTCCACTTCGATTTTTACATCTACGTGGAGGGGGGGGGGGGCAACTTCATGATAACTCGATTAAGAAATATGTTTGCCGCAAGAAAAAAAAGTGGAGTACGGTGGGGGCTGCCCCCCCCCCCCCCCCGCCCCCGATGCTACGTGCCTGAATTGGGTAGTCTTAGCTCAAAAGCCAAATCTTGTTGATTTCAAAGAGCCGTGGCTGAGTGACCATCTAAGATGTTTGATATAGGGAAGCACGCTCATTTCAATAACGGATGTCCTGCAGTTAAATTATAAGTTCCTAATATTCAACATCTTTTCAGTTCAAAATTACTAAATTTACACTGTCGTATTTCGTGTATTAAACCTGTAAAAAATATATTTTGTTTAAGTTTGATGTTAGTTGAACCATTATTGTGGATTCCGTTTTTGTTTTAATAATGAACTTAGTACAAAGTAATAAATGTTTAAGTTGGAGTGTTCGGTTAATTATTACTATGAATGCAATAAATATAACAGTATGAAACCCCTTTTCCACATTTATTTTGCATCAGCCCATATCAGCCTTTTTGCATTCTATTTTTTACAGACTGATACATTATGTAATTCTTTCTGCAATGATCGCTACCTTCATAACCCTTATGAATCATCAAAGAAAGCATTTTATTGTATATATTTACATCTTTCTTTTAACAAATTAATAAATTTATTGTAAACAGTTAGTAAAATTCACTAAATTACTGTTAAAGCACATCAGTACGTAAGCTAAAAGAAACAGTCAAATCGTCTCTTATGGGAATTTGAGTCTGACATCATGATTATTTCGTGCAGTCCCTGATTTTTCTTAGGCCTAAGAAAAATCAGGGACTGCACGAAATAATGTAGGTTTCGACCAATGGATAAACGTGGGCGTGTAGATTTCAGTCTGGTTGTTTCTATAGATTTATGATTTAACTATATAAGTTTCCGCAAGAAATAGAGGGAATCATATTCGGTAGATGTAAATATATTAAGATGAAATATTATTTACGGGTAAAGTTTATGTACATCATCTAGTACGTTAGCTAAAGAAACAACCATTTCAACCAATCGATAAACGGGGCGTGTTTATTTCAGTCCTGTCAGTTTCTATAGAGCTATGGATTAACAATAAGTTTCCATGGGAAAACGTGAGGGAGTCGTACTCGGTAGATGTAAATATTGTACTCTAAACACATATTTTCGCTTTAACATCTCCATTTCTCAAATAACATTTGATAACAAATGCAATATGAATACGTATTATTCTCTTTTGAGAAGTGGACAGACATAGCCTGCATTGTGCGCCGTTGATGTAGGCTATGTTTGTCCACTTCTCAAAGGAGAATAGTCTACGTAGCTATCACACAGTAATCCTTAATACGTTTAACTTTTACACTTCTATTTTATTTCTCTTCTTAAATACTGAAAGATAGATCTAAAATGAGATGACATTTCTTGCTTTTAGAATAATTAAAACAATGCAACCTTACATGATTAAAACTGAATAATTGATTTATGCACCATTTTTGCACCTGACGCCAACATGTGTATTTCTTTTTTGCTCAGCATTTTACAACACACATTGCACCTGTGACTGTCGTGCCATTTCAAATAAAGTAAATAATTTTACATCAATTCAAAATATTGACGCAGGACTCTTTCTTAATTGGTATTGTATATCCACGCAGCCACGCGAACAAACTGGTAGTGGAGGACCCTTGTACAGTGTGTCCAGTCCAGAAAGGGTTTGGGACGGTTGTAATGAAAGAAAACACCAGGGAATTCGAAGAGCTGACTCAATGAACATTATCATACTCTAATGTTAAAAGATGAAATCTGATTGGTTTAGAAGCAGTTGAAAATCCGTTCTATTACTCTGTTGTTTGGGACGGTAACAGTTGAAATTGACACCAAAACCATGTTTCAATATTGCTATTAATATTTTAAGGTAACTTTAAGAACAATTATGTTTGCTGCGAGAAAAAAAGGGGGGCTGGACCCTCTCTGATGCTATATGCCTAATGGTGAGGTTTAAGTTTGCAAAAAAGTGCCCCCCCCCCCCGCCCCTCAGTATTCTCCTAAATCTAAAAAGCAAAATATCAATGTACTTCTCCAAAAAAAATAAGGTTTTAAAATGTTGTATATGGATGGCCTCTAGAAGAATTAATTTTATCATTGGATCATATCTGGATGACATAATTTTGGCGAGGTTAATTAATTGTTAACTAACAAAACACAGTATCCGTCACTCGGTTTTCCACCAAACTAAATCAGTTGCCCGACAAAAGATAAAAGTTCTACTCTAGTAATCGTATCAAAACAGTCTAGAGTTTAGTCTAGAAATTCGTCATGCGATTATGCAAAATCAGTTTTCAACAACAACAAAATGTGCTCTGTTATTGAGAAAATTTCTTGTTAACATAATTACTTATATATATACCGTTTATACAATTTTTAAAAAGTGGTTTGTTATTTATATTTTACTTTGTAAAATTATAAAGAAAGAGATTAAAAAATGAAGTAAAAAATCCGACCGAGTTGGCACCTGCACAATATGGACTATTGTACACTGAATTTTATATCCAGTCTTCCAAGTTATGACTTCATATTGCCATTATCAAGACCAGACGTACATATGTAATCTTATTTCCATATATTTTTTTTAATTTCTCCGTAATGTAAAGATTTCCACTACGTTACCCCCAAAATAGCCTGGTAATGTACCCTGAATTCTTTTGGCATGATCAGGTTTAGATGCAAATAAATAAGGAATAATTTTTCATGGAAATTATTCTAAATTGATAAACGGCTTATGTATCCTTATTTCCCATTTGTTCGTCTATTGTGTCATCTGCAATTTTGTACGCTTTCATTCATCTTTGGATTTGGGGATACATTGAGTGTTAAATCTCAAGGCGCATAGAGCATTAAATTTCATTTCAATGCAGACCCAAAGTACATATTACATTACAATGAATCACAATGAAAACTTGGTTTAATTATGATTTCTGTATATGGAATTAAAGTACAACAAATACCCCTGGAGAAAAGCAAGTTTTGTTTTACAAACACACTGCTTAAGTCTATAAACAATATTTACACAGTGAAAATTATTGTTATATTTTCATAAATTTTAATTTATATTTTTAACAAAAAAAAGATGCAGTAGAAATTTGTGTAAAAAAATGATATCTTATTTTTAACATATTAACTGAAAATAAGGGGCTCGGCATCACAGCGGGACTTTTGAATTATTGAAGGAACTGTAGAAAGATCTTGTAGATCTACATTTCGAACAAGATTAATCAAACAAACAAGCAAACGTCCTTTTTGTACAAACGATTTTTAATTTTACAACCGTTTAATTTTCTATAAACGAAATTAATATGGCTCTTACGCATAGTCGTAACACTTAATTCACCAACAATCAATCAGTTATTTGTTTGAGACACGTGTGGGCACGTGCTATATTTTTCTCAAGGTGTCCTTTTTCACTCACTGTCGATTTTATGAGCACAAAATCAACATGCACCAGGGATCAATTCACAAATGAAGCAATTTAATCCTATTATAATTAAGGTGAACAGCTTGGCCTGGCCTTTGGTGAAAGCTAAACAACAAGCAGATAGATCACAAAGTCAATAAAGCTATATCCCCTCTTGAACTTAAAAATTGAACACGTGGACCAGTACTAACTAGCTGAGGGTCTGCGGTAGCTACAGTAATGCAGCCACCCCTCCCTCTTGTGGAAACATCTGATAGAAAATATCGAAGAGGGCTAAATTATTGCAGTATTAGGCCTCCATGTCTTACCGTGATGTACCTTATAGATTTTAAAACCTGTTTCACAAATCGATACAATTTACTTTTAGATAAAGTGTATTTAATTCATCTTAACACTACACTTTCAGTCAAATTTATGTAATTATGATATGCAACATTTCGTTATTGCCATTCAATTTTATCGTTGATGGGCATGAAAAGATGTAACCATGTGAAAACTTATTGGCTTCTAGATAAGAAAAAATATGTTGCATGCAACTGTGGCATCTTATAAAGCACATTCTTTTTTTGACAGGTGTAAGACTCGAACCTACGAGCATGACCTCCCTACCACTAGCATCATCATTCCGTACTTCGACGAATGGCCGTCCGTTCTTATCCGATCTCTCTACAGCATCGTCAACCGAACACCTCGCCATTTATTACAAGAAATCATCCTCATTGATGACGCCAGCACCATGTGTTAGTAGTATTATAGATTTTTTTTCTCCTTTTAAGTACATGTATACTTTAAGGAGGCTGGGTGGTCAAAAAGTTAGCCATAAGTTGTATCTTAGATTTTTAGATATGATTTTTAAAACTACATGTATAAATTATTACATGTATTAAGTAAGCAAAAATTCCATATACATTTTAGCTTTAAAATTTTAAGATTTCCTCTATCTTTATACAGGGTTCTTCGTATAAAGGATATCTATATGCTCTAAAAATGAGCACGACCGTCCAGCCCCCATCAAGTGTTTACAAAACACTTAATTCATTCCAACCTTTGAGGAAACCTGCCGACTAGGTGCATCCTATCTCAGTCTGCTATTTACACATTAAGTTGTGGACGATATAAGGGACTGCACTAACGACCTGATATAAATCATTCATTACGATGATAACTGTTACCTAGCCTTTGTCTGCTCTGTACGGTTTTTGTATGACCTGCCGGATCACACTGATCCTGGTGCCATAACAAATAATCCCGTGGAACAGATTGTGACCTTCGTAAGGACAGTGACCATCCTTTGTCCTTTGTCCACGTCTACAATTCTGTTAGACTCTCATGATCAAACGCCCCTCCCCCCTTCCCACCCCCTAAAAGAAAAGTTTGTCATTTGCAATACAGCTTTATTATTTTATCATTGCAGTAGAAATTAAGAAACCCTTAGAAGAATACGTTGCTAGACATTTTCCAAAGGGTCTCATCCGGGTTCTTCGCAACACTGAGCGCAAAGGCCTGATAGCGGCCCGTCTCCAGGGCTGGCGAGTTGCCAAAGGTCAGGTGGTGTCCTTCTTCGATAGCCACATGGAGGTCAATGACAACTGGTCAGTATTCTGGTACAGAAGCCTGCGTATTGAAATTATATTATTGTAGTAGTTATTAATGTAAACGGTGGACTTCAGGCAACTTGGCCATAGAAATACGTTTATTTATTTGCTAAAAAACATGTAAATGTGTGGTAAATATATTGTGCAACCGGACAATAAGAAATCATAAGACATCATGCATGCATTACATATATTTGGGTCATGTAGGGGTCTTAAAAACATGAATTTATATGTACTGGTAATTCATAGAGTTCACTAACGAATTTGTGCTGCTGATGCTTTTTACATCATCATACATGAAGTGGTTGGTTCTTATTGCTTAAATGTTCTTATTACATATTATAAGTTTATTTGAAAAACATTTTTGAATATTCATTTCTTAAAAGACTTAAACTCGACAACAGAATATTTAGAAACTGCTTTTAGATTTAAAAAAAAAAGTTTTCTTTGTATTTTCCTTATTTTTTATCGGATTTAGGTAAAAGAAAATGTTCTCGGTAAACGGTGAATGATATTATCGATCAACATTTATCTATTTAGTTCAAGGAAGTGATATATCGCCTAAAGGGAAGTAATCCACAGTAAGCTGGCCTCGGTATCCGATTGTACATAGTTTTTTGGTTGAATATGCCAGCTAGGTTTTTGTTCCAATAAACCACTGTTTGAACTGTCCTTGAGACACATATAGAAATAGCCCGGTAGTGGAGATCGTAACTTCTTTGTGGTTTTCCTGTCGTTGTATAAACCACAAGAAAGTAAATACTGGGTATTAAGCGTGCATTAACCCTTAAAATATCCTCCTTCAGTGTCACCCCCCCCCCCCCGGAAATATTTCCATGTTGTATAAAACACGTGCTTCTTGTATATAATCCGTTCTTGATTTGTACCCCACAATGTATATTAATTAATAAAAACGTAGCACGACTATTGTCAGAGGGAGAGAATGTATACCTTTATACTATCTTTAATGCATTTACTATATACAAATGTAGGTTGCAGCCATTGCTTACTGAGATCAAGAAAGACCGTAGAACCGTTGCCATGGGAGTGCTTGATTACGTCAACGCCGAAACACTGGAGTACCGCTTCAACGACGGCTATATGACGCGATATGGATTCGACTGGCGAATGGTCTTCTTTGAGACCTTCTTCCGGCAGGACCAAATAGGAAAGACAGAGGCTGATACAAGACCGTAGGTAGCCATGAGTGTGTTTACCTTCAGAGTTACGTGTCCCGCGGGTGTCAATATGACGTCAAATAGATAATCAAACGTTAACGTACAAACGTTAAATGTAAAGCTGTAGTTCTGTTGCACCCGGTCTGACAAAATGCGGATTGACGACCTATTTGCAGATCTTCCGATTTTTCAGACCAGGAGCTACACACCTGCAGCATGGTCATGTAATATATAGTCAAAACTTTTGTGGAATATAACTTTTGATATTTTTAAGCTATTTTGGGTATTAGTAAAATCCCAGGTAAAACATGAATCTACTTTGTAGGGGGACTGTGATGGTTGGAGCCGCTTATGCCATCGAAAGTAAATACTTTGAAGAGATTGGTACATATGATGAAGGCATGACAGTGTGGGGAGGGGAAAATCTGGAGATGGCGTGGAGGGTATGTCTGCAAAACAAAGGGTTGGCATATATTTCATGTGTGATTTTATTCACGCAATGGAAATCAAATGCTTGTAGTAAGTTGGAAGGTTAAGAGGACTGAATGATTGAGGCTAATTTAGACAATATTGACCTGCTATAGACGAAGGGCAATTGATAGAAAAATGTTCAAATATTAAAGCCAAAATATTTAGATTTTTTCTTCACTTAATAATAGTGCATTTCCTAAAATATCTCTGATAGTTTATGCAGATTTGGGGGTTAATTTCTTGACCATTTCGCATCATTAAGGCCAGATCTCTCTGTCATAGTCTTTTAATTTTAGAAAATAAATAAGCAATTTTTTACAGGTATGGATGTGTGGAGGTAGATTAGTTCACCTGCCCTGCTCACATCTAGGTCACATTCCTCGCTCACAGCCTTATTCGTTCCCCGGGGGTAGAAGGCGGGTGGAGGTCTATAACTACAAGAGGGCGGTGGAGGTGTGGGTGGATCCCGAATACAGACAGTTCATCTACGACCATTTCGAGGAAATGAAGGTTAGTGACTTCACCATAAGATCAGCTTCTTATAGCGGTATAGGTAAATGTATGTAACTGCTATACTTTTATAAACGATATGCCACTCCGCCGGGTTTAATACATGGCTGTTGAGATTACCGCGATGAATTGACCACGATGTTAATTTACAAACCGCGGGGTAAACACTATACCGGATACACGTGGACTGTACTGTAACACTATCTATACCACATGTATCTATAATGACTGATACAAACTTAGTCAGTCTGACCTAAGGGTTGCGATATAGAGAGTGATTAGGTAATAAACTGTAAGATAGCTACGCTAACATCAAATATGATCAGCAGAATTTAATGGATTGTGAGATTGTCGATTAGATTTATGGTGCAAAACAGAGCAATAATTACCTGAGGCTTTTCGGTAGATACAATGATTAGAAGTTTATTATTCTTATAAGAAAAACTTAATGTCGATAAATCGACCATTCCCTATTTTTATCGATATATGATAAACAGAAATGAAAGATTTAAGATATATCTCTAAAAAATTAAGTATCTAATGAAATAGAGGGAACATATGTTTTTGCGTCCAAATTAAATATAACAAAATGACAATAAATCGACCAAACCCTATTTTCATGGATATATGATAAACAGAAATTAAAAAATTTGAGATACATCTCAAACAAATCAAATATCTATTGAAGTAGATGGAACAGATTTATTGTGTCATTTAAAGATAACAAAATGACATTCATTAGCGGGACAATTTGTTCTTAGTGAATTCTAACAGAGTTTGCTTTAATTGTTTGACATATCAATAATAATTGAGGAGGTTTAATGTTTTAAAAAGAATATATTTTGCAGCGTACGTTTATCTTAACTGCCTAAACTTCAAAGATGATTTTGTTTTAATTTTCAGGATTTGAGTGCGGGGGATCTGAGTGCCCGACTCCAGTTAAAAAACAACCTCCAATGTAAGAACTTCACCTGGTTTATTGACAACGTCTGGCCGGAACTGTTTATCTACAACAGGGACGTGAAAGCCTGGGGATCGGTAAGACCTACCAAACATCACCTAGACTAATTCATTAACCCATTAGTTAACTCATTAATTAATCAATCAAACCGTCAATTAACCTATCAATTAACAACTAAGGTGTCATCCCTGATGTCCCAGCGAAAGGTATATAAAACATATAAACACCTATTACAACTTGAAGAGTTCGATTGGACAATATTTCTGATCGTGATAAAAACAATATGAGAACTTATTAATTCTTATTCGGAAAGGTTTCTGGTAAAGAATTGTTGACGTTGTGTTTTCAGCGTCATTTCTTATTCTTTTCCCAATTTCAAATCATCCTTCTTGGACCAATTTCAAACTAGCTTGTCAATATTTATTCCGGAGTAATGGACTTTTAAGACGCAGATGAACTTTGTAATTAAAAATTTTATATTTTAAAGATGGAACTTTTGACAACAAATATCTGAACACCCTCTGGCGCTACCTCAAGTAAATGTATTGCACTATATTGTATTGTCTGCAGCATATTTGCTTTAGTGATGAGGCTTCTCTGACGCTTATGATTGTCGGGTATTAGCGTCAAATGTGTTTCGGATCAGCTGTTAATACATGTATGTTATAACAATTTTTATAATAAAATAACTCTTGTAATTTTTGTTATTTCAGCTACAAAACATGCACGACCCGCGTTGCCTAGACAACCACCAGTATCTGTTTCAGGCTCCGGAACGACTGTTCTTTGAAGCGTGTCATTTTAAGTTGGCCACACAGGTTAGTGACCTCATTCATGCTCCAATTCCCATGGAATGGTTCTGTGCAATGAGATTGTTAAATTGTCTTTTGTACGTAAATGTTAAACAGAATTTATTCTTTTGGAAAATTATATGAATTAAATTAGTTGCTTTTTGTTCATGTTAATGTTGTTTTTGTTAATGTTAATTTTATAAACTGGGGAAATTGTGTCAAGAAAGTTAATCATCATTAGTTATTGTTTGTAACCAGAATTATTTCATAAATTTATGCATTTTAAATATTGGAAAATTTTCTGAATAAAGCGAACCTCCATCTTTAATAGGGATTTTCGTTGACCAATGACAACCTGTTGCGGACCTCCCTGCAGTGTGTGGTGCTGAAGGAGAATAAGGAGGGATCCCGCCCGATGTTGGAGGACTGTATCATAGGCCCCAGGGACAAGTGGACGCATGTCAAGGTCAGAGAGCATTAAATCACCTTATCATATTTCATGTTAAATACCGAAATCTGATTGGTGTAGACGCAGTTGAAAATCCGTTCTATTACATACTTGGCAACGGGTAACACAACGTACTTTTAAAATGCGTGTAAATTATGCGCATACGATTCGCTGTAGAATTCACGCCATTCCTAAAGAAGTCAGTTAATTTTCATTCAGCCTTTTTTAGAAGTGTAACATTCATGTATCGTGAGAATGAGTTGATCGTGTACGCACCAGTGTTCTTTCTTGTTCATGCATAGACAGTGTTGATCGTGAATTACATAATACAGGCACAGTTAACCTACAATAACTAACAATAAGAAACTATATTTTTGTATAAAAAATTGCTTAAACATGCGTTGGAAGGCAGGTTTAGAAAGTTCATACGCGGACATACTCTCTATTCAACTTTATAATTGGATATATGACCAGGACCCACATAATCTATAGAATATTCAGTACAAGTAAACACACTGCATATGTTTGCGTTTTGTAGAATGGGTACATAAAGCACGAGCGGACGGGTTTGTGTCTGGATGTTGATCCGGCAGGAGTGGTAGCGATGACGTGTACACCCGGATCCAAATCACAACAGTGGAAGTTCACCCGCTACGTCTGACAAAAAATAGTGCACCTAGGGATTTTATAATTGATAAGGTTTTATTCTATTTGTGAGCAGCAGTGTTGTGTATCCGGTTCATTGAGTTGATAGGATTAGTGTAAATGTTGGAGAAATGAACGTTTATCTGGTTCGTGTCTTATCAAAGCTTTCTTTCTGGTAAAGCGTCAAAAGGACACATATGATTGATAACTTGTACTTAGTTCAACTGTAGATGTAGCGTGTGATGGGTACATATGACTAGCCATGTTTTGTCGCATAATCACTTTAAGTAACTTGAACTTGTTTGCTCATTTTATGTTTTTGGGTGGTCGTATATATGTGTCACAGTGTGTGATGTCCGTATGTCTGTATGTATGCCCTGGTGATGTCATTTGATTCTGATTTGGGACAAAATGATATTCTTTTAATAGACGTTTATTGAATGTTTTAATATCAAAGTTTAAATCGATTCTTAATACTTTCGACATAATTAATGCTACATGTACTTTTAGTTGTGGAGCATTTTTTCCAAAGATTTGCATTTTATGTTTACAATATGATAATCATACATGTCTGAAGCTATTAAATTTGTTTTATTGTTTTATTTTAATGCGGTTCAAATATGTACATGTATAGTCATTCTTATTGATGATTCTTTGAAAGGTGCCATGTTGTATTTTTGTGAGAATATTAATTGTTACGATAACATTAAAGCGCCATGTTATAGAATATAGGGTGGCTTGATTGTTGATAAAAATTAAATCTACAAACCTTCTTATGTCCTCGTTTTTGCTTGTCTTTTATAATTTTGAAACTTAAATACATATTGAAAGTGTAGTTATTAAAATTTGAAAACGTTTACTGTCCAGTACTTTAAAGGACCCTTATCATTTTGACATCTTCGCTAGCCAAGGGTTTCCAAAAATGGGGAGCAGAGTGGACCGAAAACGTTTGGCTAGCGAAGATGCATTTTGATAACGTTCTCAAATCAGACTGATTTTGAAAATTAAAGGCAGATTCTGGTTAAAAATAATTTTCAGTTATTTGTGATTCTTTTATTTACATAATTATAACAACGTTCATGATATATTATTTATTTTTTTTTTGATCCAAGGGTACCCAATGAGGTAATCTTAAAAACTTGGAGAAAAGGTCATTTTCAAAATTTTTATTTTCTTCTTTTAACATCACGTTGGTTTATTACAAATATAAGAATCATCAGGTTTGAATAGTGAACTAGATTTACTTAAAACAGCTATCCTGTTGGTTTTTCATAATCTTGATTCTTAATTTTGGAAACTTGGCAACTACGGAATGTAAAAATTCCCCTGCCAAAAGGTGCCTTGGTGCAGTGTATTTAAGGTGAGTGATACACGTGTGTAAGGTACGGTAATATATACTAGTAGTTACGACGCCTCATACCGGTATTAAAAATTCATCTACATGTATATTTCTGGTCATTATTTTTTAGTACCGCAGGATCTTCCATCTACACTGAAACGTATCCTTATATTTTGAAAATGGGCAAATGCATATCCAATTGATACGAAAAAGAGTTATACATGTAGTCTGTCCCAAGTTATTGCTTCCATCCCTTTTTGATGACCTTTGATAAAAATACACATACCTGTGAAAAAAGTACAGCTGATATCAATGAAATGGAAAATATTCAAGATATGTTCATTGACAAATCATCCCTTTTCACTCATAAAAGTTTACAGGAACGAAAACAAATTTCTTACGGAGATTTATAATAGGAAATGTTTACACCTTTTTTCCATTCGGAAGTTCTCGGGACACCTCGCGCAAATTTTAAACGTTATCATCCGGGCTTATTAATGGCTGATGCAATGCCCGTAGACTTTCTATTTTTGGATGTGTATTGAAACCTGAAGCGGTAGAGGGGGCGTTTCAAAACAGATAATCTGGACATTTTTTTTGTTGAGCACAAAGGTATTTGATTAATTATTATCGAAATATCAAGCGAAAAGTGGTGGAAGCAAAAACTGGGGACAGAGTTTTGTACTTAACGCACCCAATAAATTAAATAATTTAAAAGCTTTGGTTTTAACATATTTTATTGTATATATAATATACAAAGGGTTCGAACACAAGTTCTTGCAACTTTGTATTGTAATTGTTCATTTGTTATTTTTGTTCACACAAGTGTAGTTTTTAAACTAGAAGTGTCGCAATGCCACGAATGCCCCCGCCAGCGTTCAAAATTTCAAATGCCAAATTTAAAATATAACAACTGCAAAATAAGATATAAATCCCTGAAAATTACTCATTTCCCTTTAAGTTCAAGAGGCATAACTCTATCAAAAATCATCGGATAGGAACCAACTGTACTTTCTAATAAATTATTCTTTTAGAAACATCAACTTTACATATGCATCACTTCAAAAGGTTAGAGAGCGGAAACTAAGAATTTCCTAATTTTTTTAAATTCGAACGTGATTTAGGCTGCGAACAACAGGTCCTGTTCAAGTTCGTAGCAGCTAGCCTAGCCGCTAGGTCGTAGGTCTATTGAACGACCCGCTAGGTTTGTCGCTAGGTCTCAGCTTTGAAGTTGGAAATATTCAACTAAAGACTAATTACATCGACATAATTTGTTAATTTCAAGCGGAAATATGCATGTCAAAATTCATTATAACTTAATGGATGAACAAAATATCACGAAGTATATACATTTCAAGTTTGTTACAAAGTGGTAACTAAGGTGGCCATCTTGAATTTGATGGTAAGCATAAACTATTTAGGCCAAGAATATCTACGTAGCAGCTTAATTAGCTAATCGTTTAACTACGTAGCCATACGTAGCAGCTACGATCTTTAACGCCGCCCCAGTATTATCTTATAAATAGCCTACATATGAAATATCAGCTTTATATACACAACCTTCGAAAGTTAGAGGGCGGAAACAGAATTTTTCAATTTTTTTTTAAAGTTCAAAAGGCACAACTCTGGCAAAATCATCATATGAATTCCTTGTACACATTCATATATCAAAATATGTGCAACGGTTTTTAGGATAATGATCGGAAAGTGAACCTGTATTACATCCATGTATCAAAGAGTTGAATGTGTGAAACGGTTGGTGAGATATGATCGAAAGTGAATCATGACGGAATGACAGAAGGACGGATTGACGGAACGGGTAACAAGAAAAATGCATTGAAATTATTTTCCTTGGTATTGAACATGGATTTAAGACTTACACGAAGCTATCACTGCTCAGTATTAAAGTTGTGCAAGGTGTGATGTGTGCATGCGCAGATAGTGAAATTTGCAGGATGCCTCATGTACGAACACAACTGTGATCGACCGAAGCCGACCCCCAAAACTCGGATAGAAACACACTACAGGATGCTGTAAACATATACAGTGGGATGTGTAACTTTATTGTATTTAGTGTTTTTGACGTGAAACATTCTTTTTATTTTAGCGCATATGATTTTTTACAAAAAAGGGTAAACTTTCAAAAAAGTAGGTAAATTTGATTTTATACATTTCTGAATATTGAAATACATGTATGTTTGCATGGCATTTGGCAATGAACTTGATTTAGCGGAAGCTGTTTTCCACCAAGTTTGAAGATTGAATAGAATACTCAATGATTTATAAGTTTCATTTTAATCAACATCCTTCATTCTACCAAACACATTCGTAACATCTCTCGACCTTTTCCGTTTTGTAAGTCGGCTTGACGGAAAAGGCCGAGCAATTTTTCGATTATACGAAACAAATGAATGCTTACCAAGAGTAACTTTACCAGAAAAAAACCAACATTCCGATTTATAAAACAAAATTTATGTCAATAAAAATGTAAAAAAAAAAAAATGAAAAATTGAACATAACAACTGTTGAAGTTTCACGGGTAAACACATAACGTCACGCTCATAGCGCTTTGAGCCAGACCTCGTTATGGCGGTCCGAGACCTTGTAAGGACTGTCGTAGCCGGCGAAGAAGTAATAGGCGTTCTCATACCGAGCACTGTCACCGATCTGGTCAGCCAGCGTCTGCAGCTCGTTCATGTAATCCTCCGCCGTCGGTTTCCCCCCAAACGATCTGTAAGATTTACTAAAATACCATACTGAGACTGAATTGTCAAAATAGTTCAAATAAAGTTCAAATTATCTGATTCAAGAAGGAAAACAACGTACTATGCTGAAATAGGGTTTTTCAAAGAGTTAGTTGTTTCCTGATTACCCCAAAGTTAGTTCTCTACTACTCTGAGAAAATATACAGTATCTTTTTCCTTTTTAAATTTTTTTTTTTCGCTGACGTTATTTAATTTTTTACCATTATCTTAATCTTAAATATACCATGTACACACATAAATGTACATTTATTCTCGTACAGAACTACTGGTTAGATTCAACATGAGGTGAATCCATGGTATAAAAATATTTTTACCATGTGCACGTACATGTATAATAATATTAAACAACAATTGCAGCTGGAACCGCCTTGTTACAACTCACCTGACAAAAACTTTCATTGTTGGCACCTCCCTCAGGTAAACACGTGGGTCAGTGGGGGTGGGAGTGTTTGATTGGAGGGAGAAAGGAATCATAAAATGGGTCATAAACGTGCTCTCACAGGCAGGTCCTGGACCGTGGATTACCTCCCTTAGTACTGGTGCCGTCATCGGGATCTTTGAGTCTGTAAAATAGTTTTGGTTTCTGAAAATAGTTCTGGTGAGGTTATACCCGAGTAAGTTCATATAATGGAAAGAGAGGGGAGAGAAAAAGAAAATATAAAATTATCAAGATGTTTGAGGGACGGAGGAGAAAGATCTTGCAAATATTTTGTCTATGAATGAACAAGTGTAGTTCATGCATTCACTAGTAGATGAAGTATGAAAATACACGTAGTAACCGATAATTACTTACGTATGGAATTATTTCCAGATATGTAATAGAAAAGTTTGTCGAACATCTCTTTATCATCATCGTCGGTAAATATCATGGCTGTTAGGTTTGTCATCACCCACTTGGATGATTCGTACTGTCGGAGTTCATACCCTTCCTTCGATAAAATACGAAATTAAAAATACACGTTTTGGCTGATCAAACAATAAAAAATGTAAATTCCAAAAAAAAACAACAACAATAAAATGAATGTGATACGATAGGACGGAAAAATTAAGCACTAGTTGTGTGAAATATATACACATTTATTTACTTTGTAAGTCTGCAGGACGGAAAATCTTGGACAGTCGAGATTGTTGCAGAAACCTGGTAGATGTGCATGTGCGTGAGATTCGTGAGCAACGAATCCTAGGGCCAGGGTAAAAAGACAGGAAGTCAAAGCAAGGTAAAACATCTGGAAATAAATATTTATTGCATATGTTATTTTTACTATTCTTCTCAAAAAACAAAGTACAGTAATCCCCCTCCCGCCCCGTCCTTTTTTTATTTGCTTTTGCATATTTTTGGAATAGTATCTAAAAACTAAAGACCCTTTTTCTTTAAAACAATACAAAACAAATATGTCTTATCAAAAATCATAGTGCACAATTTTTTTCCGCTTCTCTTTTTCTTAATTTTTGTTTTATTTCTGCAAGATTTTGAAACACTATCGATTTCCATATGATTTTTTTAAAAAATATATAAATTGCTTATCAATTTTTTCTTCTTAAAATTGATTTTTTCTAAATCTATGTTAATAAATATATCTACATGTATTCATTTATCATTAAAATATATTATCGTTTCTAACACATACCTTAATATTCTTTTTCTACAGATTTTGTTCACGTGAGTTGGTTGATGTATTTTTCTCCTCTGAGTGACTGGCGACCGATTTCAATATTTAAATGAAAAAAATCAAATTATATAAACTAGATCACGTTTGTACCCACATGGGTATATTTACCCCAAGAACAGATAAGGGATTTCAAATGCATTTGTTGTATCATTATCTGCTGTATAAAAGGCCCCCTTATCAAGTTTGTCCGGCTAAAGACGTCAAAAAGAAGGCTATCAGTTTGCAAATAAGTGTCGGCTGATGTCCTTGCTTGTTTGGAATGGGGGGGGGGGGGGGGGGGGGTATTGTTCACAACATAACTCTGCTTATTACAACCATACCAATTTAGCTAAATTAATGTTTATAAAGAACCGATGATAAGTTTTCCTCTATAACAAATTGCTATGGAGTAGAGTAAACTTTTGAATAATTCTAAAACGAGTCTGCATAGATCATACAATTTCTAGATATTCAATTTTTATCATAAAAATAGAAAAGTCTGTTTAAAAATTGATCAATGTAGACACCACAGATTTAAATTAAATTGTGTCTTTTTGTTAGATAAGAGGTGTATTAGGATTTTTGTATGATACATGTGTATACTATAGTATATATGTATTCAGAGGCTTTGAATACCGGATATTTATTGCATACATATAAATATAGTGTATATTATATTTTACTCCCTTTTTTCATCACGATCCTTTTCTTTCAAATGACAAGTGATTTGTTTGTAAGCGTGGCATGTCGTATTTTTATTTACTATATCACCTTCAGCAGTGATGTCCACCGTACTCATCTGCAGTAAATCGATTCCAGAAAAAGGAAAAGCAAACGGACCCTTTTTTTTTGTAAATGCATAAAAATTGCGCTAGCAGTCACATATGTTACGCAGGTACATTGCACTGTATGCATCCTGATGCATTCTGAAACTTACGCAATCTAAGATAAGGTAAAAGGTCGTTCTTTAAGACCGTCCCCACGTGTTGAGAACGGTGGTGGTAGTTATCAAACAACCATGCCCCGCCTATATAAATACGGAGGAATCACTACGAACGACCAACGTTTGACGGATAACTTCACCTCGACCAGTAAGGTAAGGCGGGCACTCAGTAGAGATTTTTAAAATCATGAAAACTGATTTTGCTTATATCCGTTTTATGAGTGTTGATTTGTGTCTATGTTTTCAATTGCATTTTTGTCAGTAGGTCCAAATTCTATGCACAAAATTTTTAATATCTTCTTCTTCATAAATGACAAAATTAAAAATTAACATGTGATACTGTAGAAAAAACTTACAAATAGTGACAATGGCAAAGTTAGTATACGAAGTTAACTGCAAGCACACTTTATCATACTATGGTCAAAGGAACATATAGTAACCAGTTTATTTCATAAATCAAACTGTTTACATGAATGGATAATAAAAAAAAAAACCTTTTAAAAATACATTATCTGCCTCTTTCTAATGTATATAGACAGAGTTTAACGAATGACAAAAATGGTGCCATCTTCTCTTTTATACAGATCATCAAACAGACAGCAACCATGCTCGGACTGGTAGTGATTGCCTTATGTCTTCTTGCCTCTGCAGCCTCGACCAAGCCATCATTCTGTCATGACTTGGACTGTCCGAATTATACCGTGCTTCGGTCATTTGGCGTAAGTTTCATTATCAAAAGAGACATGTTTCACATTATTTATCATATTAATTGTATCTGTTTCGCAGAAAAAAAATTTCATTGGTCTTGCAACAAGTTTAATTTTAAATTTACCTGCTAAAACCCGTTATTTTGTGATAACGTTCAAAGTTGAAACGTTGCAACATGAGATAAAAAATTATATATCTGTATTCTAATAATTGATTAAATAACCGAGAATAATTACAGGTAATGAAAAAAAATCATCTTTTTTAGGGATATGAGTTGAGACGGTATGAGATGTCCCAATGGGTTACAACAAGAGATCTGATGACCAGTTACGATTCCCATAAAAACTCACAAATGTTCTTCAAATTGTTCCATTACATCTCTGGCAACAACACAGCTGGTGAGAATTTTTAAAGTTTTATAGAAACTATTGAGTTTCAACAGCATCTTAAATCGGCATTTTTTTTCTAAAAAGAATTTATAAAAACAGATATGATAAAAACCAAGCATCAAAAAGGGCACAACAGTAGAATTATAAAAAAAATTGTATACCTATTGCATATATGTACGTATTTCTAGAAAAAATTACAATGTATTTATGTTTTATGAAGGAATGAAGATACCAATGACAGCCCCTGTGGTGGATATCTATACCCCCGGGGTAGGAGAGAATAACCAACAGACTGTGATGGAGATGCATTTCATGATCCCCCACAACATGCAGCCCTACCCCCCGGCCCCCACCGACCCCACCGTGTACATCTCCATGCTCCCTGCCCTGGACGTCTACGTCAAGTAAGTCTAATATAAAAAAAAAGTAAAACTTTGTTTCGCGTTCATTTGAGAAAATAATGCATTTAATCGCTTCAATGTACGCATAAAATCGCGAAAAAAAAACCATGTTTATTTGCTAAAATTACGCGTTGCATCGCGAAAAATATTTTTTTTTAACGACGAAAATGAGCCGAAAATGGGCTTTTGTCAAAATAAACTTAATGTTGTAATCAAACTACTGAAGTACTGTCGGAAGTTGATTTTATTTTATTGATTATTATCAATCTTAAAATCAACGATATGTAATTTTGCCTGGCAAGTAGTTACTAATCTGTATTTGAATTACGCACATTTTTATAATATGAATTCTCAAAATTTCGAGAAAACCACATATGAATCATGTTGTGTAATATTTAAAGATAGAATTTTGAAATTCCATCAAACTGTGTATTAGTAATCGAAATGTGTCTAAAAATTGTACGCGTCTGGATCCAAGCAATACTGAACTCTAGTTTCGTTCAACCAGACGCTCGGCTGTCTCCGTTAATCTCCGACTACCAAGAGAGACTCTGCTTGTCGGAAATTTACGGAGACAGCCGAGCGTCTGGTTGAACGAGACTATATTGAACTCTGGCGTAGGAATACATACAACTATAAAAAAAACAATTAAATTGTTCGTACTATATGAAATCTGACTATTTTCAAGGTATTTATAAATATGTTTCATTTGAAAACAATGGTACAGCATACAGTACACCGAATTTATCCATTAATTTCAAGATTTACGTCTTGTCAGCGGTGATGATTTGTGCATAGAAAAGTTGATTAAAAACAACTCCAAAAAATTGTTTGACAATTGCCACATTGCGTGAGTTTAACGTAGCGTTGAATCGCGTGAAATCAGACGTCATAGCTGACATTTTAAAAACTTCTTTTATGCATGCATTATTTATCAATTCAATTTGGTTAGATATGTAAATTTGAAAAAAAGATAGTTTGGAATATGTCCCTTTTTCAAAGACTTTAAGTTACGATAAATACAAACAGTTCGTTAATACTTGTGAAATTTGAAAGGTAAAAAAAAGCAATTCGTTAAGTATCAGCCAAACGTTTTTGATACGTCATTGACGTCCCCGCCTTTTAAGAGGGTTTGTATTTCCTGGGTTAACTCCCAAATCAAAGTTATCCCGATCGTCTTCGAAGTGTAAATAGATGTACTTTTCATTTTAGATCGTTTGGCGGGTTCTCGGATCACATGACGAATCTGGTGAAGATAACAGAACTGAAAAATGAAATCAACAACAGCAGTCTGTATTACGGAGACCATTTCTACACGGCCGGATATGACGGCCCCTACTCAGTGAATAGGCATAACGAGGTCTGGCTCGCTGCCAAACACTAGCTAACTGTGATGCATACATTATTCATAATGCATATTTCATTATGTATATATTTTCATGTCTTGTTCATATTTTTACACTGATCAAATTTTTTTATATTAAATGATTGAAATACTCATCAAATGATTTGTACTAATGATATAAATAAAAAGTAATAACTATTTCCAAGTTTTTTGAATTTTAGATTTAATGAAAGTAAAACAGCTATATGCATTTTCGTAAACACTAATATATTATTTTCAATGTCTAATCCAATTGATTTGATTGGTCTTCTTAATATAATATGTTGAGTAATTAAAAACAGAAATTAAAGGTGATTATATTTTAAAAAAAAAACCAAAAAAACAATCAAACTATACAATAATGATGTGTTTCTCATTGCTCAAAGACTATTTTATAACAAAATTATTGTTTCGTTATACATTTTTTTTTTGTATTATCAATCCCAAGACACACTTGTAAAATACTTAACTTTTAAGAAAAAAAAAAAATAACTACCTTTCATTTAAGTGGGTCCATTTGCTTTCTGTGAAGTTGATAGAGCTATGGATAGCCCAATGAAAGGACCGTAATTGTAAAAAAAAAAATCAACAATGAAAGCAAACTATGTTAAATGCCTCGCCCAGATTTTGTATTTTCAAACAAGCACCCAATAATTTTAAAAGTATTATTTTAGCAAGGAAGATACACTTACAATGCATGGTGGGAAACAACGGATAGAGTTGTTTTAATCAATATTCAATCATCTCGTGCTTTCTCAACCTGATGCATTAACCATAGTAATATATTAAGAAGATTATTTACATCAAGATAATGAAATCTAGCTAAAACTATTATCTACATTTATTGTACATGTATGAATTAAACCAATCAGTTCGGTACATTCACACACAAAAAACCCTAACCTCTTCAAAGGGTATGGTATGATTCAGGTGTTGTATAATCTGAATTAAAATAAATTTATAAAAATGGAAAAGTAACACGAACTGCAAATTTTAAAATATTTTTAAAAGATTAAAAGCCTTAATAAAATACAAGTACAATATGTGCACCAATCTTTAATTCTTCACTCAGAAGTCTAATACCTTGATTTGACGTCTTTCATTGAGTCACTAATGTTGTCAACCTGTTCAAACGTAAAAACAAAGTGTTAGATAACAACAATTAAATAAACAGCATACTCAAACTGATTTTGTAGTAATTAAGGAATAATGAATCATTCTGTGAGTATTATGAGGTGATAATTTTGGTCGGGGCGTGATCAAATCTATCATAAAGTCCTTAGGGCTTAATTGGATTTGATCACGCCCCGATCGAATTAATCACCTCATAATACTTAAAGAATGATTCCTTATTCTCACACATTTACACGAACTTGAATTTTTTGGATTTTACGATCATTTCGTTCAGTTTAAGTATTGCACTAAATTTTCTCTTAATTAGAAACGACGCGAATCTCGTGCAGTAACTCATGAGTTAAAATGTAATGAAAGAGTCACATGGTTTTTAAAAGTCGTCGCCGTAAAAGTACTTTTTCGTTGGGCTATTTTATTTATACATCTAAAAATATACCGGGTATACTTAAGGAATAAGGAATCATTCTTTAAGTATTATGAGGTGATAATTTCGGTCGGGGCGTGATCAAATCCAATTAAGCCCGAAGGGCTTTATGGTAGATTTGATCACGCCCCGAGCGAAATTATGGTCTCATAATATTCAAAGAAATATTCCTTTATACTTATATTTATATAATTTAAGCCATAGTACAATTAAATATCTAAATATAAATAAGCAAACCCCGCTGGCTCCTCAATTTGGCGTCATTTGAAGTTATGGGTTATATAGTACAAAATCGATACGTAGTGTTATCACAGGCAAAGACACTGGAAAATGTAAGTATTTCAATATCAATTGTGAATTAAAGGTGGATGTGCAGCCATCTTGTTCATTTGAGAATAAAAATTTAAACATATCTTAAACTGGCTTATTTCTGCCAAAAACTGTTGTCAAAAGAAGAAAAAGCAATAAATATGAGGTATATGAGTTAATATAAACATGTTGTTTTGTATGCAATTTACACATACAAGAGCAGAACAATGCATTTTTTAATTACTATGACCTGCGCAGCTACAAACTTAAATTTAAGATTTAATAATCTGAAAAAATATGAAAGGAAGACATTATTGTCCACTGTACAACCATTTGTTTAGGAAAAGGTTTTAACTTGGTTATCTAAGTTGTATTTTTGTCTCAAAAGAAGGTACCCTATTCTTAAAATTGGTCTAAAAAACCATCAATTCGCACGAGATATTTTCGCCTGTGTCTATGAGAGCACCTTGAAGTTATATTTTCATTTAAAAATTTACATGTATATATTCATGTGTATTTTTAAGACAATCTTTTTTATAATACAATTTTACTTCTAAAGGAAATTTAATAAAATTTAGGCTTATAGAACTGAAAAAGGGCATTGGAACTGTTGTAGAGATGTCTGTCACATTCAACACTGCTTAAACCTTCAAAATAGTCTGCAGTTGCAAAGTTCTATAGCTGTTCCAAGTGATTAAAAATGCAATGTCTTGTTCCTGTATGCGTAATTTGTATACAAAACAACATGTAGAACCCCATTGTTATTTCTTCTTTATAATTTTACAACAGGTTTTGGCAGAAACAAGTCAGTTCAAGGAATGTTTACTTTTTTATTCTCAATTGTACAAGATGGTCCCCCGTAAACAACGTTACATAGTAAAATCACATTGGGTATACATAATGTATTGTACCCCAATGCAGATATGATGCATGCCTCCACTTTTGTTTTATCCAAAAAGTTTTGAACATGACTTTTTTTTTCTTTAAGAGGGTTTAAGAGCTGTAATAGCAAAGTCTCGTACACTAGTTGTGAGAAGAGTTAAGTTCTCTTTTTCTTTTCTTTTTTTTTAACCTATACCTCCAGTTCTTAATCATTACAAGTAAAAAGACTTCAAGTTGCAAAAGCCAGGCTTATTTTCTAAGTTTAAGACGAAAAGATCCGAAAAGCAGGAAAAAAGAAGGGGAAGGAGTAGTCAGTTAGTATTGCAGACAGCAGCTGAGATGTCAGCATGCTTGCTATATGGTGGAGAGGAACAGTGCAGAGCTGATCCTGAGGACATTAAGGATATAGGAGTCGGAAAAGACCGACAACGGGTGGTCCTGACTGGCGTCGTCTGTGGATTTAGCAATCCCTTTACTGTACTTTACATAATGATCTTTCTGTCCTGTTATATTTTCCCCTGAAAGTGCTTGCTGAAATTCAAATGCAAGAAAGACGGGAAAACAGACTGGCTTTGAATTTTTTTAAAATTTACATTTGGTATTTTGAATTGCATAAAAAATGGGTCACATCTGCTACTCAAGTACAATCTACTGCTAGCATACTGATGCATCATTCTACAACTTACGCAATCTCAGCATAGGTCAAAGCCTTTTTATAAGACCGTCCCCACGTGTATAGATCGATGGTGGTGGTTATCAAACAACCATGCCCCGCCTATATAAATACAGAGGAATCACTGCGTACTTCCAAAGACGGAAAACTTCACCTCGACCGGTAAGGTAAGGCGATCAAGTAGAAATACTTTGAAATAAACGAAAATAGATGTATAGAAATTAAAATTATATAAATAAAGTTTGGACTAAAAGCCAAACATTGGGGTTTTATGTTGTTATATATGTATTAAATTCAAACATTGTAGAGGAATTAATAAAATTAATAAAATATGTGCTGATAATGAAGATTCTATCGGTGGTTACAGATAGTCAAGAGAAATTAAAGTTAGTTCATAAAGTGCATTTAGCATTTGATACGTGACAAGAATAAACATGAAACTAAAACAGTCGTTAAACTTCATCTTTATAAAATTATCACTGCATATATACTAACACTATCGTTAAATTTATATTGCATATAAAACACTAGATATACCGGTAGATATGCATCTCTCCTGATATATTCAACCAGTGTTTGACAAATGATTGAACGGTGTCATCTTTTTACAGAAAAGCCTTTCAGAAAACTAAGAACCATGCTTGGACTAGCAGTGTTCGCATCCCTTTGTTATTTGGCCTCTGCAGCCCTGAACAAGCCATCGTTTTGTCGGGACTTGGACTGTCCAAAATATACCGTGCTCCAGTCATTTCCGGTCTGTATTGATTTTGTTGTCCGAATGACCAAAACAAGACTATCTTTATTACATTATTTTTCTCATTCTCGGTTTTGTTTCGCAGGAAAAATTTCCCCCCGTCATGATAAGTGATAACATTGTTTTGTCTTAGCTACAAGTTTATATTCGACTCTTTTTAACTTTTTAACGTAGCTTGCGCATTATCGACAACGGATAAGCGGGTTTTTTTTTTCAACTCATGGCCGACGAAATAATATAAAAACCGAAGAACTATACCCGTACTGGAAAGCACGCGAAAATAATTTTTCAAATTCGATTTGATTGTATGGCTCTGATATTGATTATAGGTAATGTCAAACTCTAATGAGTCTACTTACAGCAAAGAGTAGGTTAGTATGTTCGCAAAAAATTGGCTTAAAACTCTGGAGTGTATATTATACAATTAAGGAATACCATTGAGTGAGTCAGGAAAATTCCGGGTCCCGGAGAGCAAACCTATTTCCCAAGGGGAACAGGGAGGGGAACTGGACTTCCTCAATGATATACTTTAACTGTTTTATTATACCGATTCAAACAATAAAAAAAGAAACAACAAATCCATCATAAAGACCTTCGCGCTTTGTCGCATTTGATCTATCAAACGGAGCAGAATCCATCGCTAGCGTGGCCGCCGCCTTACATAGAATAATTAATGCTGTTGATTAAAGAACTATCATCATTTTTAGGGGTTTGAGCTGAGACGGTATGAGATGTCCCAGTGGGTTGCAACAAAAGATCTGGTGACGAGATACGATGCTCTGAAGAACTCAAATATGTTTTATAAATTGTTCCACTACATTTCTGGAAAGAACACACTCGGTGAGAATACCTTTTAAGGTTAAAAATTTACAGCTTTTTCCTGAAAGCCACATTTTAGACACCAACTACTTAAAGGACATGGTTACGATTTTGGTCAAGTTATTTTTTCCTATTTTAACGTTAACAAAGCTTCTGTAAGGCATTTTGAATAGGCAACCGAAATTTGAATGTCGTTCATTGAGTTATTAAGCTTTTGTTTACAAATTGAATGTTGAAGTGAAAATTCCAGTTTCAACCTCAAAATGATTGTGTTAAACGTTAAAAACTGTATATTTGTACTTTAAATAGATAAGATGAAATATACAAATCAGCTTGAAAAAGATTTTTACTGGTATATTGAATCAATATAGGGCGCGCGTTTTGTTAAATTAACGTGACAAAGAATTGTGAGCTCTGTATTTTGCTTATAACTCTACGACTGACACTCAAATTCCATGTGATCATTAAAAATGCATTCCTAAAGCATTGTAAACAGTAAAAACAGAAAAATAAAATTTAACCAAAATCGTGACCATGCCATTTAAGTGGCACTGCATTATTTTTTCCAACAGTTATGTGTGCAACTGATAATTATATACGAGGTTCGTTCGATGTGTTAAATGTATTGAACTGTATCTCAAAATCATGCAACTAAAATATTGAAATGAACATTACACCCCTTCAAAGTTTTCTCCTCAGTTTAAAATACATTATTTCAATCTCTGAATCCATTTCTGAAATGGATTACTGTACGCTGGTTAAGGTAGACCTCTGTGTCACTGACTGATGGCTGAGCTAAGGAATTGTCGAGACATATAGCGACGACCAGATTAAAAAAAACACTTTATAAGTTAAGGAAATAGTCGCATGAGGCTAGATGTGTAGAGTTTAGTGGGTGTGGCAAGACGGTAACCATCTCAGACTTCAAAAATTGCTTCACAAGTTTAGAAGAATGTAATGGAGCATTATCATTAAGTAGACGAACATGCCTAAATCCTTACACAGGAGGTCTTTTATCATAGTTTTTCTTCAGCATTTTTTAGTATAACATTTCTGTATTACCGACTTGTAATTCTTTTAAAAGCCCTTCGGCACCGGAATTTGTACGGCTAAACCATCACATGAGAAGAATAGGCAGTAAAGAACCTTTTTGTGTTTATATGGTTCTTTTGGCAACTTAATGTCTTCTACCGTGTTTAGTTAGCCATAATTTGTTTTAAATTTTTCCTTCGTTTGAAATAGTGAACCCATGTTCCGTCACCAGTAACAATATTTGCAAATTGTCTTTGATTTAATTTAAGGAACATTTTAGCAATTGCTTAACTGTTTGTATTCGTAACCCTTTTGGTCATCTCTCATTATAAATATATGCGGTATCCATCTCTCTAAAAAAAATCGTCCTATCTAAATACGCTAAAAATGAAATGCAACCGCGATAGCGATATGCCAACAATTTGGCAATATCACGAATCGCGTCTCTACCATTAATTTCAAAGATACCTTATTAGACGCTAATTCATTTAAAAAAAACTGCATTACCAAATGACGATTGGTTCTGTTGAAATGACAAAATGTTTAAACTGTTTGAAAGATATCGAATAGAACTGTTGAAGAGTATCATTATCAACGAAATCAGGCAAAGCATTATCGTGCTGTGCTACAATACACATTATATATTGAACTGCCCTCGTATGTGCAACTTTCTTTTTAATGTTTTATGAAGGAATGAAGATGCCGATGACAGCCCCTGTGCTGAGGACCGTTATCCCCGGGGTGGGAAGGAATAACCAACAGACTATGATGGAGATGCATTTCATGATCCCCCACAACATGCAGCCATTCCCCCCGGCCCCCACCGACCCCACCGTGTACATCACTACGCTCCCTCCCCTGGACGTCTACGTCAAGTAGGTCTATTATATGAAGAGAACATATATATGGTACAGGGCGGTACATTGGCTTCGCTGTTAACAAATGTAAACTCTGCTGGAGCGGGCGTGTGTGAACGAATTTTGCAGAAGAGTTCATCATAATTCATCATGTCGTCTTAAAGATTGTGTATTGTGTAATCGGAACTCTTGTATTTCCTTCATGCACGATCAGTTTAATTTGGTTAAGATGGGTACACGTTCAGATGATGGTCATATGATCTCAATGCATTCACACATAATAATAAACACATGTATGGACTATATTAATGTGAACTTTGTGTCCATTTTATGAAGACTTTACGAACAGTTCGTTAATGCTTCGGACTTCACATGATTTATTTGAAAATGTGACCAATTAAGTTCATATCCCAGTGAACTTTTTAACTTGCTGTTTATTTGTTAAATGTCAATAATATATGTTAATACATTGGCAAGTTATTCCAATCTTCTGCATGGGAATTGAATGTGTAAATATCGAGCATCATATTCCGTTACGTTTCATTTAAGATCATAAGCATGGTGGCTGGTAGATAATTCCAAGTATAAGTCAAATACGTTCAAATTGTTCCTCGGAGTAGGAATTGAAAGAGGAAATCTTAAAGCTTTAAATATGTACTTAAATTTCATTTCAGATCGTTTGGTGGGTTCACTAATCACAGAATGAACCTGATGAAAGTGGAAGAACTGAAGAATCAAATTAACAACAGAAATCTCTTCCATGGAGACCATTTTTACACGGCCGGATATGACGGTCCCAGATCTATGAATAGACATAACGAGGTCTGGCTCGTTGCCAAAAACTAATAATGTGCACAAGACATATTTTCATGATATTTTCATGTCTTATACATATTATTGGACTGATCTAATAATAAAGTTATCAAAATAATATGTGCTCCCTACTGATGATGTAAATAAAAAGTTTTGAGGATCTCCGAGTTTTACTTATGTATCTATATCTATTGAAAGTTTTAAATATTTTTTATGAATACCAGCATGTTATTTCCCAATGCAATTTCATGAATTTTATAGGTAATCTTTTTATCACTGGCCTCAAGTATGTTTTATAATATTGACTCAAGTTACTAATTTAGAAACGGATATTAATGGTGATTATATTTTAAAACATTCAAATACTCTTTAATGCCGTTTTGCTACGCTACAACAAATGTGACCCATTCATTTGATCAATCAAATATGTAGACAAACATGTACTTCACAGAAAAGAATATACACCTTTTATGTCCATATGCCTCTGGGTCCCTACTTGAGTGACGTCTTTTTGTATTTAAAAATGCATCTCTTCCTTTTCACAGTTTTTGAAAAATAAAATACTTATTACAGGGCTTCCTTTCAAAACATGCAAACATATTCACTTTAAAATGTTGGAAGAAAATTTAATGGATTACATTTTCTAAAGGTCATTGAAGTAGACTGAGCGAAATGAGGGTATACATGTTCAAAAAGTTGTAGAAGGAAAATGATCAAGTTTACCCCTACAGTGTTTTAGCTTTCAAAGTGCAACAGGTATAAATCTAATATTTTAGAGAAAAAAATTAAGGAAGTTAACAACTAAATAACAAAATTTTAAGATATTTAATTTTTTTTAATAAATTTGATTTTCTAATTTTGAATACTTTTCACACAAACTGTCTTTTTTCCGTTAATTAAAATAACCATTGTGATCTGTTTTTCACATAATACTGATTAAGAATATATGTTCCAAACTTGCTTTAGTTGAAAAATGTATATTTGAAATTGCAAAAAATGGAAATTGGCTGGAAACTTATGAAAAATGGGGTATACATATTGACATTTTGGTTTTAAAAGTACTTGAAACACAACTTTTTGGATTTTTTCATTACAATAGGTTTCAAGAGAAAAACACGTAACCAAAAAACTTGCTTAGGGACCCATCTATAAGTGAAAGCCAAAGACCTTCTGTTTATGTTTGACTGGAACATATTGTAATGTCATCTGTTTCTGGTTTAGTTTCTTTTCCCGCCTCATGTCTCACCAAATACAGTAACTTCCAATCTTATGGTTGCATAAGGTTCAACTCTCATTGGGTTCTTCAACCTCATTTTGTTACCCAAAGAATAATTCAGTTTCTCTGAGTAGTAAAATTACAATGTTTGGGCACTGTTGTGTCAAAGCAAGTTTATTTCATAATAAATGCTTTACACAGATACAGTTTTTCAAATAAGCAATCATTATATGTATTCATATCATTACATGTTTTTAATCAAACAAACAAAATGCACTCTATGCATGGTGAAAAAACCTTAACAACATGCTTAGGTTTAGGTTTTTGTGACCAAAAAAAAGCTGTTTGGTTACACTGTAGTTTTAACTTATCTGGTACTGTGTCAACCTTTATGTATTTCTTAATGAAACCATTCTATACCTATTTAATGTACATATGTCATTAAACATACTCTTAATAATGCTCTAGTGTACAACAAATCTAACTTTACTATTAATATAACAAATGTATCTTAATAACAAGCCGAATAGAATAAGAGAATATTGTGCCATATACTGCTATAGGACCAAGCAATTCAATGCACTTACACATAAAGCAAAACTCCAACAGTGAAAACATTGTCTAACCTGCATGTTAACTAATCTAAAATCAAATAGAATAAGTAACATCAAATGTAGATTTTAAAAGGATAGGTCAAAACACTTTTACCTGGTGTAATTCTCAGTTTGAACAAGTTTAAGTTTCTTTAAAAGAAATAGGTAGAGGTGTTTTATTATCTGAGCATTTCAGGGGGAAATATGTGTCAAAAAGCTTCACACCTGCTCCAGTTCTACTAACACACCATTACAATCCTTGGGGTGGAGGAATACCACAGGTTTGCCATTAGCCCAAATCTTTGATTCTTCGTTCAGAAGTCTTATTCTTTTAGATTTGATGTCTTTCATTGCTTCATTAATGTTGTCTACCTGTTCAAACACATAAAAAATGTATAAAAACAATAATAAAGTACAATGCAAATTCAAATTGTATTATGCTCTTAGTAATGTCATATCAATCATGAAATTAAACAACTTTAAGTAGAAAAATTGCTTTTAAGATATGTACCTCAATGCAGATATGATGCATGCCTCCACTTTTATTTTTATCCAAAAAGTTTTGAATAGGACTTCTGTCTCCAAGAGGATTTTAAAAGAGCTGTAACAACAAAAATTGGTACATTAATGTGAGAAGATTTGCATTGCTATGTTTGCTATTCTTGCATGCACTTCTCTTCACTTTTCTTACCTCTATTTTTGTTTCCCCAAGCTCAACAAATACTGTGTAAACCCCATGATCTGGTTGGGGCTGAAAATAATATTGGAAATAATTTAGAACAACTTTAAAAAAATATATACATCCAAGATAAAGATGACTTGTGTTCAGAGATTTGCCAAAGACTAAGCGCCACATTATAATCAAAGCTCAAGTCACAGCTGTTACTCAAGTACAATGCACTGCAAGCATACTAATGCATCATTCTACAACTTACGCAATCTCAGCATAGGTCAAATCCTTTTTATAAGACCGTCCCCACGTGTATAGATCGATGGTGGTGGTTATCAAACAACCATATTCCCCGCCTATATACATACGGAGGAATCACTGCGTACCTCCAAAGACGATATACCTATCCCAAGTGTATACGTTCCTGCTCTAGTTCTTCTCAAGTATTAGGAAATGTAGTCATTTATCATGAACTGAGAACAAGAACATATACAAGGGTGGGGTGGGTGGGGTAAAATCATGGATAAGCTGAACCAGCAATGCCATCTACTGTGCTCATCCTCAATATTCAGTATCATTAGTACAGCTCTGAGAAAGATGACGTCATCACTTTCGCGGTGACGTATTACACTTCCCTAGACAATCACCATTGTAACATAAGTGCCTTCACTCCTCACAATACTCATAATCATAAAATTAATCTAAACAATATATGTTGAGTAACAAACAGTCTGTTCAACATACTCCTGAACTTAAAGATCAAAAACACAAGTTATTTAAATGGGATAAAACTATTGCTTAAAATACATTATATGTATTATTTTCAAATTTTAGATTTGACATTCTTTCAACTTATCACTGTTATAAGTTATACAGTAAATCTACAAAATTTTATTCAACAACAAATTAACCGTCACTGCTATTTACAAAACAAACAGTTCTACAAAATCCTAATATGATGTAGATGATAAATTCGAAAACAAAGGATCTTTCTTATTCCCTAAATTGTATTGATATTCTTAAGGCCTTATCGTTAATGAAAAGCTTTTTGCAAAATATTAAAATCCTCATATTGTTGGAACATATCTTCCACAAAATCACATTGACCTGCACTGTCTGCTAATCTACCTGCGATATAATCAGATTCCACTAAAGCTGGCAATCTACTATAATATTCTGCTGTTCCCTCTCCATACCATCCCACATGGTTCATCATTTGTCCTACATTGGTAACCGAACCAGATAAAGCCAGATTCACTTTGCCTGCTTAGGAACTACATGTGCTGCCGCTTGTTCCTCTTGAATAAGTTTCACATACTGTTTGATGCAATGTGCCACTGCAGGGTAACCTGTATCACTCTTCTCATCCCAGAATTTACCACGACCACTTTCGTAAAAGACCGATACTGTCCCAGCTGCTAATCGTCTTGGGCATTCACAACTTCCTTATTCTTTAGTACCCAAAAATGTACAATTTATTTTATGAACTGGTGTTTTACCAAAACCATCCTTCCATACCAGAAAATGCTTTAGATCATCAGGGGTACAATTAGATATTGTGCAATCTTTCCTCAATAGTTTAAGAAAGAAATTCAGAGAGTTTTTCAAAGTATCTTTTCTCTTAGATAAAGATGATGAAGATTTGTCATTCAATTCCTTAATCCTCTTGTCAATCTTATCCAGATCCAAGCTTTCTCCCTACGAAATGAAAAACATATAGCTTAGAAAAACTAAAGCTTGAATGCAACTTGTGGCCATCTCAGACCCTTATTATCAGTAATGAAACCTTTTCTAGAAGGAACCCTTATTACTGCCTTATCTCCCCGGGCCCCTAACTCTAAACTCTGGATTACATGCTTTTGAACAAGAGGCCACCAAACAGGTACAATCTTGATTAATGGCAGGACACAGGTGCACAGACCAACTTTCTGTTCCTTTAAAAATAAGAGTATCGGATGTATAAGGGCAAAAGGGGGATAAACATATGCATTAACCACCACTGACAAATCCTGAGCAAACAAATTTACACCAGATGAATATGGGGTAGGATATGGGGTAAAATGTGGTAGTGCTGTACCTCCTAAAGATTTCATCACATTAGAATCAATAGCCATGAGGAGGTCCAAATTGCCTTTCAACACACTGCCATGAACCAATATTCAAACATGCATCACTGTAACTAAGACTACGTGAAGGTGGATCTGCCTCATTCAAATCTGAGGATACATATTGCATGTGCAGATCACAATTACAAGAAGTCACCAACTGAAATATCTGTTTTGTTATGTTGTTCAAAGATCTATCCCGTCCTCCTTGATTGTTCCAAACACTCAGAACAGCAACATTATCTACCATTGACTTCAAGACCTGAAGGACTGCCTCAGCTTCCTTCAAATGAATAGGTCTACTGTCGTTTGTCTCCAAAAAATCTCCAAGTTCAACCTTTTCCCCCTGAAAACAAACTACTGCCCCATACTTGTAGCCAGAAGCATCTGTTGAAATATTTACTTGCTTATGACTCTCTGACCTCCACTTTGCGTAACCCTTCCACGAGTCCAAGAAACGCCAGTATTTGGACTCTTCCCGCAATTCATCACCTATGACAATACGTGATATTGTGTAACCTAAACGGGTTAAAATTTGAAGTTGAGCATATATCACCCTAAAACAATGTTCTTTTGCTTCCAAGTCAGTAGTGCCCTCTGATGGGTTAGCTATCATCAAACGGTCATCAATATACTGAGTTGTTATAACATTCAATTTTCTAAGATAAGATGTAATTGTCATTCCAACAGTTTGATAAACATATGGTGAGGCCTTCCTTCCAAAAGCCAAAACTGTGTAAACCATGATATCTGAATTCTCTGACAAAGCAATGTGTTCATAGCCTGACTTTTCATCACATGTTGCCATCCATGCCTCTGAATTTATCAACATATGAACATCATTTAAAGTTTCAAGACGAAACGGAGAATCTTTTATCCACAAATTTAAGTACCTTCCATCCAAACATAACCGTGGTTGAGATGGCTCTACTAACAAAGGCATCACAACCCTAGGCATGTCACATTCACCAATCTTTCCCAGAACTCTTATGGCTCCTATCCTTATTTTCTCATATAAAATCTGGTCTACAAACTCCTTGTGATCCCTACAACTAATACTATTTTCTAAGAAAATGCTTGAAGGTTCATCACTGTCATAAGAAAGACCTTTAAAGTTTCCTTTGAAATGTGAAAAGAATTCCTTAACATCTACACCTTGTGTAAGCCACCTACTTATTCTAAACTGAACATCTTCATCTACTACTCCCTTTTTCAAGACTTCATTCCAATGATTCATATTATGATGTATCTGACCTGACTTACATAATTTTGGGTCACGCAAAGGTCAATTTTTAATGTCAAAATCAACCCCTTGAAGGACAAACTCAGCTGTAGGATGTTTGGTTACAAATGAGGGAGTCCCACCTCCCAATGTCACCCATGATGAATTCTGTCTTAGTTCTACACGAGTTGGATCAAAAACAAGTCATCTCTCACATTCTATATTTATTTCCCTGTAAAAATATAAAGTTATGGTTAAACTATCAAGAGTCCAACATGGGAGACATATGGGTGATAGAACTCCCTCACTTGTAACCTACGTGAATAAATCCACTAAGACTTAGTTGTCTTCAGGTTACAAGGTCAGACATTCCATATTTTTTTTAACTACCTCGTCCATGTCAAAGTACAAATAAACACAAAATGATGAAATACTGTGTTTATAAATCTCAAAATCATACAAAATGTTGAGAATAAAATCTTCACAATGATTTAAAAGAAATGTGGGAAATTCACAACCAAATAATTCCTAACATTGCAATGTTGAAGGCACTAAACTTTAGAGACCCCTATAGTCTATCTGACTAATAACCCATACTTTCCACTGGAAATTCTCTACTTTCTCTTTGCTTGTTTCATAAGTTCACAATCTCTTACATAGTGGCTTGATGATTCACAAAATAAGCATGTACCCCTGCCAATACTCTGTTTCCTATAAGGCCTCCCTTGACCCTGGGGTCTGACTGACCTATACATGTATCCCCCTCCATATTGAGGTGCATATGAATAAGGCTGAGGAAATCCCATTGGATACATGGGCATTGGTGGGTACAAATTTGCTAAAACTGATTCCTGTTTTGGTGGCTGAATATCCTATTTACAGGAAGTATTATCCTTCTTAACTTCAGAAGTCCCACTCTCTTTTAAACATTTATTTATGGCCTTAGTCAATGTACCTGCACCTTTCCCCCCAAGAACCGTTAAACATAAATTTTCCATGTTAATCTTGCCCTGCATCCTACTACATTGTCTACACAAATCTTCATACACATCCATGTCCTCATGGTTCACTTTTCTAGCTTACCTAGATAATTCATCTAAACTTAATAAAATCAGTGCTTCACTGGGCTGGGACTGGGCACAGAGAACTTTAATCTTGCCCTTCACCTGCTGAATCTGTGTACCATCCTTGTCTTTGACTTCAGTTATTGAATCTTGTAGCTTCCTACGTTTTCCACCATTTGAATCCTAAAATGCATTATAAATCATTTGATAATGATTAACATCATAATAAGTAGTTATACTGTACCTGGTCGAAGTGAATATTGTTAAACCATTTATTCAAAATAATTAATCCCTATCAATGCAAAATAATAGGTTAGAAATCAATATATTAACATAATTTAACAATACATAATTAATTACTAATAATTACATATCACTAATAATTAATCACTCTTTGATGAAAAAACTAAGAGTACCTGGTCTTTGTCTGTTGCCTTCTTTGAATTAGAAGTAGGCCCTTGCTCTAGATCTGCAGTCGTTGCTGACAAGTGACCTAATTCTGGTTCCTGCAAATACTGTCCTTCTGGTTGTCCTTTTTCATTAGCATGTAATATGCAGACATGGAGTAGTAACTTTGCAAAATCCTCATCATTTGGGTCCTTCCCTATTATTTTAAATTAATTTAATTCAATAAAATGGCATCACTTGTTCTTAAATTAAGAGCTATTACACTGTAATATCATAAATATCATTCCTTCATTCATGACAGAAATTTTGTTATATTGTAAATAATAATACCTGCCAGTTCCAGTTACTCAATCCCGTTTTCTCCAGTTAAATCCTCAACAGCCTTCAATACATCCTCATACATATTTTTGGTACGCCTTGCAGAAGAAGTCCTTTAGCTAACTGTTTAATGCCATGCGCATCTTGAATATTCCTCAACTTTCTGATAACTGGTAATAATTGTTTTCCTTTCAGGGAATGTTTTCTTTTGAACGAGGCCGGGTCTGATTTGTTCTGCCCTAGATTTTTGAATGAAATTTTTTACATGAATTTCTACTGATATAATTATTATTTTAAGATTAAAAAATAAGACATTTACCACACCGTTTGTTTAGGGGGTCATCTCAAAGTTTGTTTATTGTTAACATAGGGCCCTATGGGTTTTGCTTGAAATGTACCATTTTCTCACAATTTTTACTTTTTTTTTTTTAAACTTCTGCCCTAGGGATTTCTTTTTCTGTTCTACATATTAAGGTTATCGCTAAAAGGCATCAAATGGTCAAATAAAAAAAACCATTTACCTCCTGGTTTGATCCAAGGGTCTTATCAAAGTTGTTTTTTGTTTGCTCAATTTCCCAGATTTGTCAGAAAATGGCTATTTTTTATTTGACAAAGGCGGAAATGCTGATATTTATAGTATTATTAAAACATTTAGACATATTTAAGTAATAAATAAATATATAACATCACATATTAAGGGTCATTAATATAAAATACATGGTTACTGTCTTGAAATATATGAATTAAGCTGTACTTAGGCGGGTTAAGAAAACGTGACAGAGGGCTAGGCTTGCTGAACCTTATTCACGTTTTCGACCCGAGCCCAAATATAGCTTATACTTCGAGCCATTTATGTTTATTCCACAATATAACATTAATTTTACGCATCAAACGTGATATTTTCAACAAATTTCGCTGAATATTTGCAGTTGAAACTACCACGCCATGGCGTCAACCAAGCAAAAAGATGACGCCACAATACAAATGAAACGCTGCGCGAAAGTGTGCGTACTCGTTCTGTATTCGGCCTCGTTAAAACAGTAGGTAACACCATCTACAACATAAAACCGGAAGTTAAACTAAAAAGCTAATATACAAATAGATCCGTACATATCAACAAATTCCGGCCACAAAATTGAAAAATCAAAAAGATTTCATTAATTAACATCACACGTATGCTTGTTATTATTTAATACTCTTAACACTATATTTTTTTTTCAAATTATCCTATTTCTCGTCGCATGCGTTTTATCTGCGATTTTCGACCTTCATAAAATCCATGTTAAATCAGTGCAATCATCCATCGACAGTCTCAATAAAATTATACCATTTAATCACATCACCAATATTAATCTAACAAGACCCTCATTGGTGGTAAACAATCTATTACCACCTTGTTGATTATGTATATCTGGCCCTCATGGTACCTCCAGTACCAGCCATGCCATGCGGTCGTCCTCATTGACGCCGCATCATTTTAAAATTTCACTCCAAAACCAATCCTCAGCAATTGATATTTCACTGTAGACCCACTGTAGTGGCCATATATAAACCCTCATCGGCAACAGACAGCTCTACTGTAATATATCATACAATTATTTAATGCTTGAGCAGTCAATAGACCAGAATATTTCTCCCGAGGTGCAGGGAACAGCTCAGTATGATCTATTGCCCGAGGCCACTCAGTATGATCTATTGCCCGAGGCTAATGGCCGAGGGCAATAGATCATACTGAGCTGTTCCCTGCACCAAGGGAAAAAAATCTGGTCTATTGACTGTTCAAGCATTAAATAATTGTTTTATTACCCAATTCCTTTTTTAGTTTTCTGGGTTTACAATTTGTATATTGCAGATGGGTTTCGTGCCATTATGCAATATACTCAGATTTTTTTTTCATCTTGTACATGCACCAAACTTGTTGCATGCATTACAACATCTCAATTTATTATTAGCGAGCGCAGCTCGCCGGCGCGCAGCGCCGGAGCGAAGCGAGCTCTACCGGCAAGGCGTGTGTGAATAGAAAATTCGGACTATAGTTGCACATTCATTCAACGGATTTTTTTGGCGTCAGTAAATCGGACCAGTAATGCATTGTTTTAATCGTCCCAGTAGTTCTCTGTAATCATGGCAAATTTTATCACTTCACACTCTCACGAGAATCAGCAAGACAATATAAAAACAACAAGTTGCTGTCCTTTAAAAAAGGACTACAATACGTGGACCATTTGAATGTGTTTCCAACGAAAACGTGAAAGCCTTAAGATTTAACCGCTAAATTTATACGTTGTATTACGTATTATAAAGCCCTGACTTTTTATCTCAGAATTTAAAGGGTTCTTACATCTAAAATAATTATGATCTATCTATGAATGAAGTTTGCATGTATAGTATCAGGCATTCGGTGAATTCTACTATTTGCGCACACATTACGATTCGCACTACTTTGTTAGCTATGCAGTGACAGCTTTGTGTAAATTAAAAATTTCATATTTTGATGCATTTTTCTTGAGATTTAAACTTGTATACAGTGACAATTTTTCAATCATACTTAATGGCTTAAAAAATTTAATTGGGAAGAACTCTAGCCTCGCCTATTATAAAAGTAAAGTGAAGTTACATGTGTATTCGGAAAACAACAAAACATTGCAAATTATGCTATTTAATGCATGTTGTAGTTTTGGCATAACATTAACTTATTTATACTGATAGTTAATATCACATGCCAATCATTTCTTTAAAAGGAATACTTTGTTTCTGTACTGTTACAGACAACTTTACAATTACAGCGCCTTTGAACTTATGTGTATATGGCACGGAATCCCGATCCCGATTCAGATAAACGTGTGCTAGCCTGGTTCCCTGATCTACCCATTACGCACGGGAACCAGGCTAGCTCATGCGCAGGCTGCATTTTCCCCATAGCATCCGGTTTAACCTCGCTTATATATTTTCTGCGTGGACCTCAGGTTCCACGCAATAACGATGTATACGACATACAGTAAGTACTACCTCTAAAGTTCATCTCAGTACACTCTCAATCAAAAATAATCGAGTGACGTCACAAAGGTTTACACATTGATCCGATAGATTTTTTCGGCGTCTGTAAATTTTGACCCACAATTCATAGCACCAATGGTTTCCAACCTCACGTTCCCGCGAGAATCAAAGTAAAACTCTCAATATAATATGTTTTACGGTGCTACCGTTCTGGCGAGCGCAGCAAGAATTACACATACCTTGCATCATTGTCTACCTAGTGTTATTTAGTATCAACGAACGTCAAAGAATTTTTGAGAGAGTATTGCTCTACAATAGTTTGTATGCCAAAGGTACTAATTTTAATGGTTAAGAGGTTATGATACATACAGCGCAACCCCCTACCCCGGTCTTTGTTTGTAGGTGTGTAATTTCCCACTTTTAAATTTAATGGTCTGGCTATATGCAATATCTACATAATTTTTAACTGTTTTTTTTTTTTTTTACATTTTATTCCTTTTTATTTAGTTCAAAATGTCCTTTTGTTTATTTCCTTCCTACTCATATTCTTACCTGCCTACTGTACATGCATGCACAATTAGCTTAAATATGGATTACAACATCATGCTTTTTTAAGTAAATTAAAAAAGTATACTTCGCGTACTTTTATTTCTCAGGGGAGTTTTTTAAGGAGTCAGGCGCCACTTAACCAACGTCAGCTTTGACGTCACAATAACCAATGATAAGGGTACTCTATATTGTAAATCTGCTGAAATGACCAAAATCCTCTCAAAATCTTGTAAAGGCTAAGCTAAAGAACAGCTGAAGAATAGGGACATTTCTTCAGATACAGGAAACAGTTGTAAATTGCACTCATTTGGATGAATGCTCACATTTTTTTTATTCACTATAATTACGGTGATTTCCTGGAACGTACACGTAGCATCGCTTTTTTAAAAAAGGGAGTGTGTGGGTGGATGGCAGCCTCATCCAAAAAATCTTTGCAAGCAAAAAGAAAAAAATCATGAAAATTGTTATCCTTCAGCTCTATAGCAGTTCAGTGGTTTCTTTATTTTCACTTCCATTTATTACATGCGGGGGAGGGGGGGGGGGGGGCGGGGGGCACCATGTTCTTTTAATATGATAAGCAAATATTTTTAAGCGTAAATTAAAAAAAAAATTAAACATTAATTTTTTTTTAAAAAGTGGAGAGGGCAAATCCATGATAAGATGATTTCTATGTGTAAATTGAAAAAAAAATGAAATATTATTTTTTCAACATGGGAGGGGGGGGCGCTCTATGATGAGTCAAGTTTTATATGTAGGTTTAAGAAAAAATGTCTACTGCAAAAAAGGGGGATGAACTGATGTTACAATCACTTTAAGGGAGGAGATACAGTGCAATGAATATTTATATATTAAAATCTTTATTATTCAACAACATTGTATCTAAGATTAAACTACTGTTCTACTTATAAATAAATAAATTATATCAAATCTTATAAACTATGAATAATGAAAATTTACTGAAAAATAGGTATGTTTAATTTTTTTGCATTCGAATTTTACGTTGTTAATTTTATTTTTATTGATTTATTATAATTCATTGTTTGATCACATGCTGTGCTCGCCCCAACGGTCGCACCGTAAAACATATAGTTTACACAAAGAAGGAGGAGTCTTCAACCCATTAGATTTCAAATAGTCTTTTACCTTATATGAGGCTTTAAAACTGTTGATTATTTGATATTCCATTTTGATAACATTGAATAAGGTTTCACAAGTACTAAAACAGCGTCTATGTAAAGGAATATACATTCCCTGTGGAAGGATGTCACAATATAACATACACGCGTTCTGATATACGTTGCCGGTCTAATAGATCACAGCCTATTGACCGCCGTCCAATAGATCGCAGTCTATTGACTGGCGGTCCAATAGATCGCAGTCTATTGACCGGCGGTCTATTAGATCGCAGTCTATTGACCGGCATTTCAAAATAGACGCAAATATTTAATAAGCCTTTACACGTTAACTGCGGTCCTGATTTTAGCGCACGCTCACAAACGCTTCCGGACGGCATACCACAGTTTACATTAGCAACGTAAATATGGTGATTCAGTGCGTGGTATTTAAATGTTCAAACAGACAGGGAAGTAAAGCGAAAGAGAAGGATGTAAGTTTTTTTCGATTCCCCAAGGACAGAAAGAAGCGATTAGCCTGGATTAGAGCCATAAATAGGGACGATTGGACTCCAAACAGTCGAGTGTGTTTCGAACATTTTTAAGGCGTCGAGCTAATGCTCGGCAGCCTTCTAGCGATCGTCTGGATTGGCAATCGTCCAAAAATTCATGCACTGCACCGCCTTTTAAATGCGCACAAAAAAATAAGTTCCTTATAATATTAAACGTATTACAAGATTTTGATTCCATTTATTCAACTACATTGTGTACAAAAATTCCAACCTTGCCTCCCTGGTTATTGATAACTCTTTGCATAAGTATAAATTTGCCTATTCAAGAATGGCGGATGAATACAAAAGGTGTAAACATTACTAAATATTATTTTAGTTTATCGATTACATTATAACTGGAGACCGTGCCCGATAGAAATAAAATTTGATATGTAAATTTATTTGTTATCGGACACGGCCTCCAAAATAAATGTAAGCGATAAACGAATCTAGTGATTTTGTTGCAATAAATAAACACGATAATGCAGTCGGTTTGGTCGAGCAAAATAAACAACCATACCATAGGTAATCTTGTTTCAAACGAGAATTGAAATAAATAAAAGTATGTTTTATTATTATAATTAGAGACACACTGTAATCAATGTATTCACCTTGAAATTTGTTCAAAGAATGTTTAAAGCAGAAAGAAAATTAAAAAAAATTTTAACTTTGAAATTTCTTTGATTTTTGTAACTATGATGAGTTATTGTATTATAAACGCATCACAACCTATTATATATGGAAATATAGTGATTTTTGTTTTTAAAGACCGCAAAACATAAATTATTTACTTTTTTTTATTCTAATATGTATTATTTGATATACGACTATTAGTACAAAAATTCAAATTATTGATATCATTTTATCAATCTATATAAAAGAAAATGTCAGCTCGACGCCTTTGTGGCCGTTCCGGCCTTTGATTTTGATTCGAGGCATTGTGACGATCCGACGGACATCAACTATCGTCCCACGTTATTTGCCTATAAATCCCAGCAACCATCAGAGTCACAAACCGCCCGAAATGAAAGACTCAGCAAAAGAAATTTACTTCAGGTGATTTCAAAAACAAGAGGCCCATGGGCCACATCGCTCACCTGAGGAACAATAGGTGCGATAAAATCAGCTCAATGGAGTCATAATACAAACTATCTGGACAATGTACAATAATTCATGTAAATCCTGTATAAATAAAATCCATTTTCCACTGGATATTCTTATGTTTATAATCATTAGTCCCTTTTCTAACAGGATGATTTTATAGTCATATCATATGTTGAGTATTGCAGTTCTAAAAAAGATCCCTAACAATAGTTTATATATGGGATATAAACGTACATCAAACTCTGAACCTTCTCGTGAGGCCAAAGTCTTAACAATTATAAAGAATCATCTGGCTGATTAGTTTCTGAGAGGATTTTTAAAGATTAACCCTATATATTCCTTTGTTAAACTTTGACCCCCCCCCCCCCCATTGTGGCCCAAACCTACCCCCAGGGGTCATGATTTTCACAACTTTGAATCTACACTACCTGAGGATGCTTTCGCGCAAGTTTCAGCTTTCCTGGCCGATTAGTTTCTGAGAAGAAGATTTTTAAATTTACTGTATATAATCATATGTTAAACTTCGATCCCCCATTGTGGCCCCAACCTACCCCCAGGGGTCATGATTTTCACAAATTTGAATCTACACTACCTGATGATGCTTCCACACAAGTTCCAGCTTTGCCGGCAAATTTGTTTCTGAGAAGATTTTTAAAGATTTACTGTATATATTCCTATGTTAAACTTCGATCCTCCCTTGTGGCCCCACCCTACCCCCGGGGGTCATGATTTTCACAACTTTGAATATACACTACCTGAGGATGCATCCACACAAGTGTCAGCATTCCTGGCTGATTAGTTTCTGAGAAGAAGATTTTTAAAGATTTACTGTATATATTCCTATGTAAAACGTCGATCCCCCATTGTGGCCCCACCCTACCCCCGGGGGTCATGATTTTCACAAATTTGAAACTTCACTACATAAGGATGCATCCACACAAGTGTCAGCTTTCCTGGCCGATTAGTTTCTGAGAAGACGATTTTTAAAGATTTGCTTTTTATATTCATGTGTTAAACTTCGACCCTCCATTGTGGCCCCACCCTACCCCCAGGGGTCATGATTTTCACATCTTTGAATCTACACTACCTGAGGATGCTTCCACACAAGTTTCAGCTTTCCTGGCTGATTAGTTTCTGAGAAGAAGATTTCTAAAGATTTACTCTATATATTCCTATGTTAAACTTCGACCCCCATTGTGGCCCCATCATCAGGTGAGCTAAAAAGGTTAAGTTTACAATTCAATAAGCTGGTTTCTGGAAGAACAGACTTTGAAAATTTTCGTAATAAATATTGACAATTTTTTTTACTATTTTAATCTTTAGCTTTTAAGATCTGTGTACAAACATAGAATTGTGAGCAAATCTCTGTATCTTGCTTATAATTCGAAACTTAACACTCAAATATGGTTACTAAATAAAAATTGTAAACAATTAAACACAAGAAACATGCACTTCATGTATAACAAATAAAGAACACAATTTATTTTTTCGAAATGAATCATATATATATACATGTATATACCTACATATATCAGAGGCGGATCCAGCAATTTTGAAAAGGGGGGGTTCCAATTGATTAAAATCAATACGTGCAAAATACATTATTTGTCAATAAACAAGGCCTTTTGAACGTTTTCCGTGCGTAAATTTAATGAACATTTATCTCATCAATATCTATTTCACATCTATTTTAATATCAGAGTGCTCTGCATTATTGAGCGTTTTGGTTTAGGTATGGAAGATTTGCATAATTTCCAGCCTTTAAAAAAACCCCGAGTTTCCAGCAATGAGAACGTGCGTCTATGCTATGCTTAATAGAAAGAAACAGTAAGAAACCAAAAATAATTCAGACTTATTACGACAAGCTATTATAAAAATGAATTTTTTGGTAAAAAAATTTATGTCTTTGATGGTTAAATTCTGAACTATTTATTGACTTTGATTTCTATCGGTTGCCTTCTTAGATAAAGGTCTAAATGATAGGATATGACAAAAATGGGGATAGTTTATCTGCTGAATAGATGGAACATGTGAAATACAATTGTACAAGCAATAGTCGTCCCAGGGAACTTGATGTGACCTCTGTATAATGGGTGCGCCACATCACCCGGCACTTGTACAAATGCGATCTTATTCAGGAAAGAAGATGGGGGAACAAGATAGCGCAAATGCCCATTTGGTTTTGTCATAAAAAAAAATTTCAAATTAATTTTTTTCCAACCAAATATACTAGATGATGTTATATTACAAGTTTACAAAAGCACAACATCTAACTAGATGCTGTCATTAGACAGTAATACCCGCACCATGTGTTTGCCCCTAAATAACACTGTTTTGTACCAGTTTAATTAAAAATGAAGGCTATATGCAAGCTCCGGTAATACAATTAAAATTTATAATTTTCATAACTGAAGGATGAGATCCCTTCCCATATGATAATACACATCGTGACATGAGCAGCACTTTATGTGCAATTTGGGGTAGAACTGTTTGCAGTGAATTTTCAGTCAATCAATAATCTTAACATTTTATGTCATAGAAAGTATAATGGTCTATATAATTATTACAAACAAAATTGAAAATTAAATAATGCCCCCTCCCCGTGGCGGTTGCCGGTTTTAGATTTGCTTCTGTATGCCTACATGAACATCATCGTGTGCACAGATTTAGAGAAGGGGTGGGAGTGAGGGGTCCAGACCCCCCCCCCCCCCCCCCCCATGAAAATTCATTTATATTAATTGTAAAATTACCAAAAATACACCTTGGACCCTACTGCTCTTACAGACATGTAAACACTCTAACCCATTGCGCTTCAATGTTAGGTAACATTATTTGGGGGGTAAATATTCAATCAATATAAAATATACTTTATTGTTTATCTCAATAGAAAGTATACATGTACATCACAATATGCAGGTATCCTGCACCACCTTAAAGCTGTTATTTACCTAATAAAATAGTGCAAGTGGATTTGAAGAATAGGTCATAAAAATACATGCATGTTACAAATGAATGATCTTTGTCTGAAGTTACGTACACAACACAGGTCTGCATGTCTCATTAGCGGGTACTAGTTTTACCCAGCTCTTCGATTAGATGGGTTCACGTGTATACATACATGGGTGTTGCTAAAACGCGGAACGGAAAACGGAACGGAAAGCGGAACGGAAGGGAAAACCGAAAATCTTATCTAATGTTATTTACCTCATAGATTTGTTAATCATGCTAAAACGATATACTTTATGTACCTTTTTAATTTTTTTTGAAAGATTAGCAATATTATATTATTTATTCAAGAATATTTATTTCCTCAAAATTAACAGTACATGCATTGACCACTATATTTTGTCCAAAAATATCCTCGATTCACTTTTTGCTGTATATTTATATATACCTCAGGGTTCAAGCGATTCTCTTTTAGAAGCATTAAACATTCTCATTATTCTTTCTCTAAAACGTCCTCTCTAGCTTATCAGCTGGCATAAATACACGGCTAAAAATAAAGAAGTCTACGGGGTTTTGCATTTCAACAGACCCGGATGATAGCGTTGAAAAATTGTGCAAGGTCTTCTGAGTGACTTCCAAATGAAGAAAAGATGTCAACATTTTCCATTATAAATCGTCCAAATGTGCTGCATGAATATTTTGGGATCAACAGACTATAGTCCCAATATATAATCGGAAAATCAAACCAGGCAACGTCTAGAGCTCTCTATTCGGATCATATGTATATAGCTGCTGGAATAAACAACTGCTTAGTAATGCAAACGTAAACAAAATTGCATTGTTAAAAATACTAGTTTCACAAATTACTAGTTTCACAAATTACCGGGTATTTTAATGTTTACTGTATTTTAATTTTTAATGTCGTCAGTCCTACGGGTTTTTTTCTTCCATCTCAATGATACTGTATCGTCTGTATGATAAAAGATCGTCTAGAACACCGAAAATTCAATTTTGATGTAAGTATATACATGTACATCATATTTGTAAATTTGAAATATAAAAATACTTAATGTTTCACAATTCATATATATTTGATTTTTCCGTTTCGTACTCAACTAAAGCCGAATGAATACAATGCTATAATTGATAGACATTCACATGAATATTAATAAGATAACAACATGTTGATAATCATTCATTAGATATAAATAAAAGATACAAAGTAGATCGTTTCTGGCCAGTCTATACCCTTTTTAAGCGATAAACGTGATGATATTTTCCATTCCGTTCCGCTTTCCGTTCCGTTTTCCGTTCCGCGTTTTAGCAACACCCATACATACATGTCTGTGTTTTCCGTATGAGTCCTATTGCACTCTCCGACGTCACGTTGTGTCAAAGGTCAATCGGGGATAAATTTTACATCCGGGTTCTCCCGCTCTAATAAACAGTGGAAAATACGCTAGGCTTATCAAGAAGTATAATAAGAAATACTCAATAAATCAATGTCAACGGTATACTTATGTTTGAATATATCGTATTGGTAAGTTTTAAGTGTGCGGATTACGATCATAACAAAATCTACTTGAGTTTCATTCAAGAATATTCTTAATTTAAATCTTTATCATGCTGCTGACAAAATACCGTATCCATCTGATTACATAATCCGAGATCAACAACCTATTTTTTAACAGCTCACACGAAACGCTTTTATACTGAATTAAATTACCAATGTATCTTCTAATATATATAATAATATAATAAAAAACTATCGCAATTTAAATTATGATTATAATCAGAAATGCCAGCCTGTCTTTCTGTGAAAAGGAGGGGGCGTAATTAACAAAAAATATCAGAGATTACCCAAGTTCTTTAAAATACAGTATATTAATCAAGGTAAGAATTTAGACTGTTATTACTGATTCTCATTTGTTTGCAGAGTATTAGAGCTTATGGTGGTAAGAAACCCATTATAACAGTTTTCAGTTTTCTATTCTTTTTTTGTGTGGAAGTTTTCTTTGAACAGTTTGTTGTTTGTGAAAATTTGTTGACAAATATGCCGGGAAGACATTGTTGTGTCAATGGTTGCTACAATGGTGACAACAAGTTAAAAAAATGGAGATCACAATTATGTGTAATACATTCCTGTAATTTTGGAACTGGGAGATGTACATGTGATCCTCCCTTCAAATTATTAACATTTCCCACAGAATCCCAAGACAAATATGCCAGAAATATCTGGATTAGAAACATAAACCGCCAAAGTCAAAGTGGAGAACTTTGGCTTCCAAATAACGATTCCAGAATATGTTCTAATCATTTTGTGGATCTTGGACCTACCCCAAAGAATCCTTACCCAACACTGCATATGGGACACATGGACAGAGTTGTTGTTGGGAGGCAGCCACCAAAGGACAGATGTTTAGAAATTCCTACTAAGAAAAGGAAATCTACATCCAATGACTGTCACAGTGATTCTGATGTGACAAACAATGTTAAAAGTCATTTGATTGACCATGATTATTTGGAATACTGTGATACATGTTTGTACAAGGAAGAAGAGATAAGAAAGTTTAAAGATCAAATAAGAAGTCTCACTTTAGAGTTAAATGATCTTAAAAAGAAAACTTCAGTCAATGTTCAAAATCAGCTCAAATCGCATGACATGTTGAGTTTGTTGGTCAATGATAGGAAAGTTAAATTCTATACAGGAATCCCTACCAAGTCTGCTTTTAATGCAGTCTACAATGCAATACAACCATCTCTTAAAAATGTTAGATACTGGAAGGGCCCATCCTATCATTGCACTACTCTTAAACATAAAAAATTTCAGAAAAATAGGGCTTGTAGAAAATTAAATCCAAAGGAGGAAATGCTTCTTACATTCATGAAAATCAGACTTGGTCTTTTAGATGAGGATCTTGCTGACAGATTTCAGATATCTCTATCATATGTGTCAAGAATTTTCACAACATGGGTGAAATTGTTGAAAAGGTATCTGAGCCGTTTAGTATTCAATGCTCAAAAAGATGTAGTCAGACATAACCTACCCCCTTCTTTCAGAACTACCAAATACTCACAAGTAAGGCACATTATTGATTGTTCGGAGGTATTTATAGAAAAACCCCAAAATTTAGTGTACCAAAACCAGTGTTGGAGCGATTACAAACATCATCACACTGCAAAATTTTTATTAAGCATAAACCCATCAGGTATGATAAACTTTGTTTCAGAATGCTGGGGTGGGAGGACCAGTGATAAGCATATCACACTTCACTCGGGGTTTATGGATCTTATAGAGCCTTTTGATTGTATTATGGCTGACAAAGGTTTTAGTAATCTATTGCAAGATTTCACCCTTCTTCATGCTACTCTATTGACCCCCCCAGGCAAACATGGGGTCAGTCAAATGCCAGCTAATGATGTTAGGAAAACAAAAGAAATAGCTAATAGAAGGATTTTTGTAGAGCAGGCTATTAGAAGAATGAAGTACTTTCGCATATTGAAGTTTGAAATTCCCCTTACATTGTGCCAACACCTTGATGATATTGTAAGAATAGTTAGTGGGGTGTGTAACATGTATCCACCTCTTCCAAAGTACTGAGAAAACTTACAATAGCTTTTGCCCGAGTAGTCTATCCCTATTGTCTGGTACTAATAACTCTTCTGAGTATATTTCATTTTGGCATTTTGTTATAACATGTTATGAAATGCATTTAATATTCGAAGAGAATGTAAATTAAATTAATATATGAAATAAAATGAAAAGAAAATGTAAACAATTTATTATTTTCCAAGTCATGCAATGAAATATAGTACATACAATGAACATACTATGAATATCAATGGTAACAATTAGAATATATATGATGTACATAAAATGTACATGTACATATATAAGTACCGGGTTTATTTGCTTCAGATCATTTATTGAGAGAAGCTTAAGAAGAAGATTGAATGCATTTTTTACAATGCCATGATGTCAAACTTTTGACATACTTGTCAGTTATTCCAACACAATGAAAATGATACCAAAGTTTGCACACATCACAATATATGCTACGCTCTTTAAGCTTGGTCACTTCATTCATAACAACCATATTACATTCAGGACAAAAATATGTCTCCCCATCTACATGTACCTTGTTGTCAATTTCCATTGGCTCTGGTGTATGAACATTTAAACTTTCTTGGGTCAAAAGATGTTGCAAAGACCTAGAATGAATCTCTGGTAAAACAAATGAATGATAGAAAAATTCAAGGTTGGATGACATTTCTGAATAAAAATGCTGGTCAAATACAATATTTTCATAAAATGGTCCATTGCATGTATATATGTACAGTATACACCATTTTCGCTTTGTAAGTTCAATCTGGCCCTGAATTTGACCATAATATGCCCCGTGTTTCAATGTAAGTGATTCAGCGTTTTGTAAACAACTTGGCAAATTACATTTGCAAAAAGAAAAACATGTAGAACATTTTGGAATGAGAGGACATTTAAATTCTACTAAACCCTCACCACAGCAAGAACATGATACCAATAAATCGGGGGAAGCTGCTAAATAGGGGTGATCAACATCTAAAAATATACCACATTCATGAAATGATACATCTTTGTGTTTTTTTCTGTACATTTTCATAAACTCAATTTTAGCAATGGGTTCCATTTCTCGTCCATACTTTAAAGACATCACATTTGGATTAACATGTTTATATCCCATTATACGTGAGAGCAAAGGCTTTATGTCACAGTGTGCAGCGTTTCTCTTATAACTTTCCGTTTTTGTATGGACAGCATAGAAATTCGATGCTGTAATCCGTCCTTTTCTCATCTCTGTCCAATTGGGGTTGGATGATTGACCCATGGTGAGGTTGTTAATGGCTTGAACCTCAGTCTCTGTGACATGTTCTACATTGTTTTTAACCATATTGTCAATATAATAGTTTGAAACATCAAAAGCCATAACATCAGCTGTTTCTTTCTGATTCACTGGTACAGGTAACTGTGTGGTATCCTGGTCATCAGTAGTGTGCATTCCTATCATAAAAAGAAGAACATTAATCAACAGAAGACCCAAGAACAATATATTTCATTAGTGATAAATAACAGAAGTTTTCTCTAGTACAAGTATCTTTTTTTATTTCTTTAGACCTTTTTATCTAATTTAAAATCATTCTAAGTTCCAGTTGCCCTCTATTTGTTAGATTATGAATCAAGAAATATAAAATAATTATACATGTAATAAAATTCCTAATTTAATATACCTTTGAATACACAAGCATTTGGAATTGCATCCTTCAGAGAGGCCAAAAGAGTTTTTTGAATGCAGGCCTCGGTGTCATTGTTTGCTTCAGGCATTACATCATAGTCAGCCTTACTCTTTCCAACAAGTGGTCTGGTCACTAAATATAAATATGTAAAACATGATAGTCATACAATAACTTCACTTGAAAAATTCATGCACCATATGTAGCATAATAGAATATACATGTATATATATAAATATATATATACCTACCAGATTTACCATGTCTTGACTTTTTGAAATTCATGCTCTTTATTTGGGCAGGCTGGAGTTTCTTTTCAGATGGTTTTACCCATATGCATGTGCCTGAGGTGCAAGATGTAAGGCCTAATTTGTTTGCAGATTCAATGCGGAAAAGTAGACCTGCCACATGGTTGCAAGTTTGTCCCAACCTGAAATTGTTGAAAATATGAGAGTAACATTCAGTATATTAAGTCTTTAAACTATTCCATATAATCAGCTATAAACTCTTTAGTTAATAAAGTTTGAATTATTTTTTTTTACAAAAAGTTTCAAAGGAATGCTACAGCTATATATTTGAGACATATAAGTTTTTTTTAATATGTTCTGGTGTCTCATAATAATAATATCGATAAATAATATACTAGTATCTCGGATATAATGGAACCCACATAAGAAGAGAGTAAATTATAATTCAGATGTAAATACAAGTAATTTCAAGTTGAAATAATCACTATAGTATAAAGATCTCTTTAAAGAATTTGACTAAAAAGGATTTAATTACTAGTATATAATTATTTATACTAACCCTGAGGTGCAGGAGCAGTAGGCACTTAAAACATGTCCTGTAGCTTTCTGTAAACAGACCCAGGCACTGTGAGTTGCTGCATTTAAACTCTGTGATGGAGTACATCTGGCACGCAGAAAACAGTAGGAAGATGAAGTTGATATTGGATGATAAAATACCTCCTTCAGCCACTCTGATGTATAGTACTCATATGCTTTACCGATCTTATATTGGTTCAAATGCAGCTGAGCCTTCTCCTCGCTTTCGTATTTCATTAGAAAAGTGGTCACATCGGTAATGAACACTGGTGGCCAATGGGACATTCCTTGTGTTTCGTCCTCCCATTTGTCGAATATTAAGAATGGGTCCGGCAAAATAACATCACAAACTTTAAGTAAATTCTTGTAGCATTCTAACTTAGACTTCTCAATTTCTACAGCTGTAGGTATTAATGGCATGTTAAGTGTATTAGCTGCAAACGCGAGTGCAACAAGTTCTTGTTTATTCCCGCCAATTGACAAACCTCTTTGGCTCAAAAAAGAACGCAACGCCTCGATTTTCCAATGAGAAAAGTCTTCCAAAGAACACCTTTGATCACCAGGATCCATTGTGTATAGAAATATATGTACAAAATATCCAAATCACAAAATGTCAATCGAAAAGAACCGGGTGTTTAACTTCTTGAATAGAACAAGCGTCCATTTTGTTTGTTACGTAGACAAGTTTATCCCCGATTGACCTTTGACATGCATATATAATTAGCTGCCACAATATGGCGAACCCGAACGTGCAATAGAACTATGAAAGGAATTGTTAAGATCAGCGAAAGGAATTCATTATTGTGTTTTAATTGGATTATCATTATGATGTTGACCAATTTAGGTAAGCATAATACATGTAGTAGCAGTAGCACAATATAATGAGATGCCAGCATACATATATCGCATAGCCCCCTAACTCCGTCACTACCCTAACTCCGTCACTTTCGGGAAACTCCTCGCCGTTTGAAATCAAGTACGATTATGACGTCATTTTTTACATGTCAAAAATCTTTAATCAAATGTCAACAATTTGCAACGGTTAAATTTAAGAATGTGTCAAAAAATAACAGAATTAAACCTTGTTCATTTTATGCAGCATTAATTGTGTGAAATCAGCTAAAACTTTTTCACGGGTGCACTTAAAAATCGATATTTCTGACATGCGGGCCCATTCGACCATTTACGGTGGTCAGCCATTTTTAGAGAGGCCAAGATAAAACATTTCACATGCAATACATTTTTTATTAAGGTAATTAATACATTTTTTTCAGTCCGCAATAGCCTGTATGCACTACTCTTGATGATAACGTCAAATGGCTCATGCCGATACTTTTGCCTTATACAGGGTATATAGATATCTCCGGTATATATCGCTATTTAGAATATGCTACATTTCTAAAAATGTAATAAAAAAATGATATAATAAGTAATATATTAATTAATGATATAAAATATTTGAAATATGTAAGGACATAAATCAAACGGCATCCATACATTCTGAAAAGGCCATTGTGATTGTTGTTACATGGACCCATTTTTTATTCTGGCGATCATTTCATTTCGATGAAATTAAATACAATTAAATTGTATGCACCATTTTTACTTATTATAACTTGGCCTAGATACAAATGGAGTTTTAACAAAATTGTTAATGTGTCTTCATTCCCTGCCATATCATAGAGCATGTGGGTGACGGAGTTAGGTTCATAAGATATAATAAGCACGCGTGATAAACGTCGTATTCAGAGAGCTATTTGAATAAAAATAAAAATATTTTTGTTAATAATTTTATAAATTATATTGTTTCAGATTATATTTAGTGATTGCAAATGATAAAAACCACAAAAAAATAATTTACAGAGAAACGCGGAAGGTTTTCTGCTTATGGTGACGGAGTTTGGGTATTCGGGGATACAAATACAAATACAAATACAAATATTTTATTGGCACAAACACAATTACAATAATTGGCAAAGGCCCAATGAATATATAAGAACATCATTGTATGTTTACAATAGTTTCATGAACAGTATATATATTTTTACTGATCTATATAGATCAGTTTAACATTTCCTTAGACTAATTGACATCTGTGTTCAAAGCAGTCATTAATGAATTTAACAGTAATATTTAAAATAGTATGTATTTCACTATTTAAACATACATGTAAAATGTATCTTTCTTTGTCCAAGTTATTGGCAATATTTATTTTACTTATCTTATAAAAATTACTAAAATAGCTGTTCCTTAGATGAGAATAGGCTTTACATTGAAAAAGAAAATGAGTTTCATCTTCAATTGCACCAGTTTTACAAGCATTACAATATCTTTCATTCCTAATTGTGGCATTATATCTACCACTTTCTATTGCAAGTTTATGTGCACTTAATCTTATTCTACTAATAGAGGATCTCTCAGATCTTTTCCTGAGTATATCAACATACTTCTTTTTCTCATATATAATTTTTGAAAAAATGAAAGTTTTTCTGAACTAAAAATTTTTGATGATTGCTCTTGGATACATTGGTCAATGATTCTTTGCTTTATGTTTGGTAAAAAGTGTTGGATTGTGCTTTTATAATTACTAATGTTTGAGAATCCCAAATTGTCTAGGATGCCATAAATTTTCTTAGTCCAGGAATTGGAATTGATCGTTCCCTGATATAATTTAAATGCCAAAGAATTAGATGTTATCAAGTGATTCCAATATTTAATGCTTGAGAATGAGATTTTAGACCAAAGTGGTAACCTGTTTAATTCTGCCAAACAACCAGCATTAGATGCTTTGCAATGTAATCCAAGTATATCTTTAAGAAATTTTACATGAAATTTTTCGATAACTGAAATATCTTTCAATGAGAGATCCACTCCCCATATTTCACAACAATAAAGAAGTACAGGAAGTACAATAGAATCAAAAAGTTTTTCTAAGAGCTTACATGGATTATCAATACCAATTATTTTTTTCATTTTAAAATATGCTTTTCTGGCCTTTTCAACAAGCACAGATGTTGCTAAATTAAACTTCCCATTTCTTTTCAATACAATACCCAAATAACAGTATTTTGATACAACTTGCATAGTATTTCCATTGAAAGTGAAATTGATGCTTTGATGTTTACTATTTGAGTTAAAAACCATGATTTTAGATTTATCAACATTGACTTTTAATTTCCAATTTGAACAATAGTTGTAAAGAATATCTAAACTAGTTTGTAAACCACTTTTGCTCTCTGATAAAATAACAATATCATCAGCATAAAGCAGACAGTTTACATTGAGATTATTTACATGTACAGGTTCACATTTTACATTTTGTTTCAAGTCACTGACAATACCATCAATAAATATATTGAAAAGTGTAGGGCTAAGAACATCCCCTTGTTTGACACCACATTCAGAGTTAAATATTTTACCTAACCCATCAGAAAATTTTATCCTACTGGTTGTGTTGCTGTACATGGAAAAAAGAATATTAAATAATTTTTGAGAAATATTAGAGTTAAGGAGCTTATACAATAAACCTTCTCTCCATACAGTGTCAAATGCTTTTCTAAGGTCAATGAAAGCAGCATATACTTTTTTACTTTTATAATGGTCAATGATAGTTTTTATAGAGAACAAGTGGTCCGATGTTCTACAGTTTTCTTTGAAGCCAATTTGATTTTCACTTATGACATGGACTTTACAAATTCAAGTAACCTAGTATGTATTATTCTATTGAAAAGTTTTCCAAGATTTGAGGTAATTGATATACCTCTGTAATTGCTAGGGTCAAGCCTATTTCCAGATTTATATAACAAAACTAAATAACTCTCATTCCAGCTTTGAGGAAATGTACCAGAATTTAGTATAAAATTAAACAATTTTCCCAAAGAATTTAACATTAAATAACCTCCATGTTTTAACATCTCATTTGCTATCATATCTGTAGATGAGCTTTTCCCATTTTTCAGAGATTTTAAGGCAGTTTTAATTTCATTTATGGTGATTTCTGGTTCAAGGAAATTGCTATGGTGTAGTTTATTTTTCATAGCATGAAATTGTTTTAATATATCTTTATGAAACTCATTAAGATTGTTGTCAGCTTTATTGAGGTTTGTAAAAAATTGGTAAAATTCTTCAGAATTAACTTCATGAGACGAAACCTGTCTTGTGGAAGATTTATCCAGTTTGTTCAATAATTCCCAAAATGATTTAGGATTATTGTTAATATTTTTGTAAATATCATTACAAATTGTGTTTCTATAATATTGTTCCTCAAATTTACATAGTCTTCTGTATTTTGCTTTATATGTATAAAACATTTTCCTGTATTCACCATTGAATGGGTGTTTGTTTACAAGTTTCTCATAATTTTTAACTGCATTCCTAAGATCAGAGCATGACTGTGAGAACCATGGTTTTTTCCTTGTTTTATGTTTGCCTCTTGATGTTTTCATAATAAATTTGGTTGATATTCCTGCACATTCAACAAGTATTGAGCTAAAGGCTTTTGAGATTGATTCACTATCAAGAAATTCATTATTCATAAATTCAGAAAATATAATTTGAAATAAACTGCTTTGAATATTATTAGTGTATGATTCTATTGCATCATTGTTCCACAGAAATTTTCCGGGAATAGGTTGTAAATTATTTAATCTATCAGAGCAAGGTTCTGAGCAAAAACTGTCAAATATTGCACAACATATAGGCCGATGGTCTGAGAAGGATGTAAAATCTAAAACTTCAAAGTAACCTACTGAATTCAGAATATCCTTAGATACAAGACAATAATCAACAAGACTACAGCCGTTATATGTTATACAAGTTGGCTGACCAGTTAGGTCACCTGTTGTTCTACCATTTAAAATTCGTAAACCAGATTCCTTACAAAGGTTCAAAAGGCATTTGCCACTATTGTTAATATGTTTGTGGTCAAGATTATTTCTTGACATAATTCTATCTGGTTGATATAGAACATCATCAGAACTTGTGTGTTCAAAATCAAAGATAACAAAATCAGGTTGGGTATTGGTGTACGCATTGAAGTCACCTTGTATGATTACATCACCATACTTACTATATTTCACAATATCACTTAGCAGAATTGAATATATGTCTTCAATGTCGTTTACATTGCCGTTAGAGTATTTAGGAGAAATATAAACAACTCCAAGATAAATATCCCTTTGTAATCTAAAAAAACTTTTATCAAGTTTGATCCATAAAATATCTGGATGATTATTACTTACTGGTTTTATACCATTTATAATTGTTGTTTTAGCATAGATATGTATTCCGCCTGAATAACGCCTAGCTTTTTTATGTTTTTTCCTAAAACTTGAATGAATTAATTGGTGATTAGGAAATCCATTGAATTGGTTTGTTTCACCTGTCCAGGTTTCGACTAGACTAGCTATGTTAAATTGGGACAATTGCTTTTGAAAATGAGGATCTTGGATTTTTTCATTTGATAGACCTTCAACATTCCACATACCCAACTTCAGAAAATCTGCATTATACTGTTTGGAGTGTTTTGAATATTTTTTCATACTAAATTGAAATGAAAAGGGATACTGGAAAAATACACTTTTTGTAATAAGTATATGCATATCTTTGCATGAGCAAATATTCTTTGCTAACACTAAAATAGAATAAAAAAGAAAAAAAAAAAATTACTTGTTCCTGAAAACCCACAATTCATAGTGGATAGAGACATTAGTTAAAGCATCATATACGATGTATTCAATAAGTCATCAACAAAGTGATGAAATGTCGTAATTATATGGGACAATTCAGTACATTATATGTAGTACAACAATCTGCACCCTTACCAAATTTCCCTCACCTTTTTCAAATGTGATCCTAACATTAGAGTCTCACGTGAGTTTCACATGAGTAATTTAACATGCAAATTAGGTTAGATTCACACCTGAAACCAGGTTTGAAAAAATCACATGTGAGAATCAAGGTTTGAATTAGAAATGCACATTTTCACATGTGATAAAATTCACATGTGAAAAATTCAAATGTGATGAATTTTTTCAAATGTGATTTTTCTCACATGTGAAAAAAGCAAGCTAATGCTCTAAATTTAAAAACAAAATCCTTTTCTTACTTAATAAAATTGTTTTTATTAATATATAATTAATAACACAGTAACTGTAGATAATGCAGTAAGCGATGTAGTCGGAATTAGTCCGGTTTTTCCTCTTTCTTCTTCGTCTTCTGGACCCTGGCAGTCTGCAACATCCTTTTTTTGACCGAGCTAAAAAAATAAAAAAGGAATTTCGTTACCAGTATTCTTTTAAAAATAAATACAAACAATATAAATAAAACTACTTAGCATGCTTATAGTGTATTGAATTAGCCAGGCAGAAAAAAAATGCTAAATCATTACTTTAACAGATATGATATAAAAACCTATACACTTATAAAATGCAGACCTCTCCTTTGCAGACCAATTAATTCATATTAGTTCTCTTCATTAGTGAGGGGTATATTTAGCTCATAAATAATGCAGGGGTATATATTGAATATCCCAAAATTTAAAATTATATTGCAAAAGATTGACTGAAGTAAATGATTATACATGTACTTGATTGTTCTAATTTATTGATTTATATATAACCTGTGTTCTCAAGTCAAGAAGTCTCGAGTATAAACATGATAAAGATTCTCAATTCACAATTAATATCACTGGACAAAATATCGATATCAGTATATCAACACTATAATAATTATGATTATTTTATAGCAATTTGATTATTACCATAAATTAATATTACTTATTTCTAACTTCATAAAATACAAGCGTTGGTTTCATCTGTTTCTTCATAATAATTTCTGTTTCACTATGGTTTGTATGATTCCCTAATTGCATGTCCTACCACCTACCAGTACTGATCTTATCTCAATCTCTGAATTAGGTCAAGTTGTGTGCGCATGCCCCATGTTTGAATGAAAAATTGGGCGCCATTATTATTGCTGACTTTTCTTATAGATACAGATACATGCTGCATGTACAGAAACATGAGGCTGCACACAGTACAGATTTATTATATACTGTTATGAACAAAATGATATGAATTTAACTATCAAAACATTTTCTTACCTTTATTTGATTATTCATGAACAATTAATCCTTCAGTACAATCAGCTTAAGGGTTTTTGATCATATGTCTCAGGCCTGCACATCATGCATCCAGAATGAAAATGTTGCAGAAAGTCCAGTTTTTGAGAAAATGCCATATCCAAATTTTGACAGAGTTTTTTTCACAGTTGTTTCCACAAAAGACCTGTTTTAGTTATGTTGTACATGGCGCGATCCTCACTTCATGGCCGCATGGCCTGGCTAAAGTGATCTCTGACTGCCCCACACTACAGATAGCTCCTGCTGGGCTTCCCGCTGTGACTCTCAGATTTCAGAGACTGGACAATCCCCCCTTATCAATGCGATGCTACCAATTGGTGTCTACCAGTGTGTGATGAACAGATTTGAAAAGTTGTTGTTTTTGTTTTGTTTTTTGTTTTAAAAAACTATTGTACAATTTTAAGATTATCTTAATTAAATGATAAGGTGGCATGTAGAAATGAAAAATTAACAATATAAAAGTTAAACTAAAGTAATGATCATAGTTCAATATAAAACTGTTTTAAAACAAGTGTAGAGCTGTGTAATTAAATTCATAATGCCATAATTCATTATTTTATTTTTTTTACTGTGCAGATCAAATACTGATTTTCATTGCTATGTGGCTCTTTGCTGTATACTAAAATGACCAAATATGGTACATGTACTAAATGAACTGGGTAGTATGAAACCTTTTTTTAAAGGATAATTTAGTACAAATATTTCAATATTTGAAAAAAATAACCACCCCACCTTCCTTCTCTTGGGTTTTTCTTTTATATTCTAACCAGCTGAGTCTCACATGTGAATTTTGGACTTACACGTACATCCCAGAAATTTCCAGCTTAATAACATTTTCTAAGTCCAATATCAAACAAACAATCACATGTGAATTTTATACTTCTCCTTTTCATGCAAGGAGCAAATCTTGAACAATTAACTAAGACAAAATTTCAATGTTAGGATCACATGTGAAAAAGTGAATTCAGAGTAACAATTATACATTGCTTTAATTCTCACATTTGAAGTAAAATCTCACGTGAGAATTTTAGGTTTGAAATTTCTTTCAAGTGTGAGCTAACATAACCACATGTGAAAATAAAAATTTGCATAGAAATCTAACACATCTCAAATGTGATTCAAATGTGAATCACATGAGAAGTTGTTAGCAATTTCTGTACGGGTGGATAACGAAAAATTCTTCAGCAATACCTTACAATGCTGACATTATACAGTAATTAGACTAGCTATCTGATAATAAACATATATCTTAATGGACATATATGTCTATTTTGTAAATTTGAACAGTGCTTTTTTAGGTATATATAAGTTCATATATAAGTTCTACTTTCACTTTCTAAATGTGATCTCCCTTTGACAGCATACTGTATCATCATCTTTTAATATTTAAATAAGCTTATCATCGTTACCTATCCTATCGCATTTGTAAAGTTTCTGTCATTTTAGTTGCAAAAGTTATTTTTTTCATTTGTCAGACTGCATGCACTATTGAGTTGACCCCATATTGACCCTGTATAAACAATGTCTTATTAAATTTGTGTATTACATGTAAGTAGATGTAGACACTTATCATTTTTATATGTCATTGAGTTATAATAGGAAGGAAGGAGTATTTCTTTCTTAATGTATTATAATGCATCAAATACAATGTAGGTCATGACCTTATGGGACTGTTCTGACCCCACGAAAAAGGAAAATACAAAATATCTTCTAATGTCATTATGATGCATCTAATGGTGTATTAAAGTACATTAATGATCGACCCCCAGGTGTTGTCTTTAACCCCCCCCCCCCCCCGCCTTTATGAAATAGGAAATGTATTTATTTTTGCTCTTTGTGTCATTGCGCGTAAAATTGTATAGAGATTATGCCCCCTTGGAGACACCCTGACATTTTAGAACTAGAAATAATAATGTATTTTATCTTATTATTCATATGTTATACAGTAGTGTTTGATCCATGTGGGTTATTCCTAGCCTAATGATGTCACTGCTTTGTTAAGGAGACTTTAAAATTGCCCCAAATAGGCGAATACACATGGAAGTGATGCATATAACATCTTGTTTATAAATCTTAAAAATAAAAATTGAATTAAGCTATTTCCAAAATGTTAATGTGAATCACGAGAGAAAAAGCAATCAAGAAATGATTTAAAATTTGCTACTCATGTAAGAATGTATTAAGAAGACTGAATCTTTATAACCAGGTTAGATGGGGGGGGGGGGGGGGGGGAGGGAATGTGGAGTATAAACATTTATAATTTGAATCATTTATTGTTATTAATTTTAACTTGTCAATGAATACTACTTATTGATCCCAAGGTAGAAATATGACCTCTGATCATATCTCAATAGATCATTTGTCAATTATGCAAGGTGTAATATAATTTTTTTTAAGAATAACATTTTTTACCAGTTCATAAAAGTATTTAGACACCCAAATTATATTTTGATTTTAATAGATCCTTCGACAAGGGGGGGGGGGGGGGGGAGAACAGTTTATATTTGACTTTGTTTGGGAGTGGGGGTTCCAAGTCATATATTTGACAATTTTTTAATGTAATTTAAAATAAGACTAAGCCATACTACAGTCATGAACATGAATAGTATAGAACAAAACACAAACTAATACATGTACATGTATATATACATAGGAAGTATTACAAAACAGATGATTGATCTATATCTGGGTTCTTATATTGAATCATATATCATGTACATATTATATTATTGTTTCTTTGTTCAAGGCATTTCAGATGGTATTTAGGTCATGATCCCAAGTGCTCTTCCTGAAATTATTAAATATCATAAAAACCATTGAGATCCCCACCTTAATCCAAAGATATTATTCCTCCTTAGGGCATCAGATCATTATGGCATGTAAGTCATGACCCTAAGGGGTCATCCTGACCCCCTTAGAATCAGAAATTGTCAATTATCCTTAAATTATTGATGTTTGATGATCCTATCTCTATTTAATCTTTATTATTAAGTCTCCGGAATGAAATTTGGAGACTTCTTGTTTTTGTATGGTTCTTAATACATGTATTATTATTCTTCATCTTCTTTTTCTTCTTTCCTGCTCTGAACTTGTTTCTCAGAGATGGCTGAACAGAATTGAACAAAACTCTAGGATATGATAGGCCTGCATATCTAGTTGTGCACCCTGGTTTGATTTTTCTCATTTTGGGTTAGACAACCACTTTTCGGGTAGGGGGGGGGGAGGGGGGTGTCAAAAGGGTGTGGGGTCTAACATTGAACATTGTAGGAAGAATCGTAGACTGTATTGTAAATGGTAACTTGAAAACGGACAAAGATAATGATACAGGGTTTTCATAATCATATATTGGCTGTTACTGGCAATATATAGGGTTTATTAGATCTGACCCCTGGGGTCATCCCCACCCCCCAGGAATTTGAAATTCCATATATCTCAGAAACTGTTATAATCATGACCCCTAAACCATATATATTCATGTTTCTGATGTCAAGGGGCATCAAATGTTATGTAAGTCATGGGCCCTGTGGGTGGTCCTGACCCCCTCAAACAGCAAGTCCCTTAATATTTTCAAAACAGTTGAGATCCCCACCCTTAAACCATATATATTCTTGTTCCTTGTGTCAAGGGGCATCAAACGGTATGTAGGTCATGGGCCCCGGGGGTGGTCATGACCCCCCTTGAACAGGAAGTGCATGAATATCTCGAAAACGGTTGAGATCCCCACCCCTTAACCATATATATTCTTGATCCTTAAAGGGCATCAAACGGTATGTACCGGTAGGTAATGGGCCTCAGGGTTTTTTATTTTTCAAAACCGTAATGCACATCTATGGAACAGTTCCTATCATATCTGAAGATATGATGTGTCTATCCATTAAATCATAAAAGGAGTTCTAGGATCTATGTTTTTTTTAAGTGGTAAACGCAATTTTCTGCTACTTTTTGACTCCCTGGATGAAATTTAAATATTTAAAACCTTACTGCACATCTATAGAACAGTCCCTATCATATCCCAAGATATGATTATCTATCCATTAAATCATAAGAGGAGCTCTTGGATCAATGTTTTTTTTTAGTGATAAACGTCAATTTTCTGCTACTATTTGACTCCCTGGATGAAATTTAAATTTTTAAAACCTTATTTCACATCTATAGGACAGCCTCAATTATATCCCAAGAGATGACGTAGCTACTCCAAAAGTTGTAAGAGGAGTTCTGGGAACCATATTTTTTTTGCAAAAAAACGTCATTTTTTGTTGCCCACTGATCCCCTTAATAAAAAAATAATTCTGGAACCTGATCACGCCTCAATATGACACCCCCAATCATATTCTAGAAGATCATTTGGCTACTGCCAAAAAAAAATGACGTTTTTGAAACCAGTTTTTTTGTAAAAAAACGTCATTTTTCAGCCATTAAATGACCCCCTGGACAAAATTGAACATTCCGAAACCTTATTGCGCATCTATAGGATACCCTAAAACATATTCCAAAAGATGATTTGTCTACTGGTGAAAATGTAGGAGGAGTTCGAGGAAGAAGGTTTTTAGTGAAAAAACGTCATTTTTTACCAATTATTTGACCCCCAGGACTAACAGAGAATTTTTGAAACCTTTTTACAAAACAACATGATACCCCAAATCAAACTCCAAGAGTTCAGTTTGCTGGTTTATAAGATGTAAGAGCAGTTTGAGAAAGTAAAACGTGACAGACAGACGGACGGACGGACGGACGGACGGACGGACGGACGGACGGACGGACGGAACAGGGTAACAACAATATACCCGAACTTTCTTTAGAAAGTGCGGGTATAACTACACTCAGTTCTTAATATTTTAACAAACGATAAGAAAAAAAATAATATCTAAAGTTTGGGTGGTATCGAACCCATAACCTAAAAACCCTAGCTCTATAATGTTACCTAATGCCTGGTGCTCTAACCACTGAGCCACTTCAGTCACAACAAACTTCATTGTTAAATGCTAAATGCAACTTCAACCACGAATTTACGGACTTTCCTCTGAAACGTTCAATTGTTGGGATACAAAATAAAAATTTTAAAGTATAGTGGGTCATCCCTCCACGTTTTTGTTGATTGAAATCGGTTTGATATCCTTTAAACTTAATATAGACTATGACAAAAATATGGAGCCCAGACCCACTCTATAAAAGAAAAGGCATTGCAGTTCTAAAAATGACACTATTAGGAGGTTTTGACACGCATACGGCAGTTTAAATCAACCTATTCTAAATATCTAACATATTTAAAGGTTATAAATCGATGTTATGGTTAATATACATTGTTTTCAATAATTTAGAAAGAAATTATGAGATTTGTTCATATTTCAATTTTATAGTATCTTATGCATCCCCATATAGGCAGTTTACAAGCCTTATACATCCATCTTCTTTTGAAAATTTGTGCATTTTCATAATGTTTAATATAAACCCCTTACACGGTATTTTGTAACATAATTTCCGATTCTTGCAAAAAAAAAGGGGGCTTTCTTTTGTGTTTCATGTGGGTATGAAGGTACGGTATAGCTAGCATTCCAGAAAAATAGCATAACTTGCGTAAAATTAACAATAATCCATTTTTTAAAGAAATAGAGTAGACAATACATTGTAGATGTTAGAGATGTTATTATAAATCTGTGTTTTTAGCGACACTGCTTAGTAAATTTTTTTAAAATTGTCCACATGTTTACTCAAAGATGTGAGCACTGGATGCTGATGGGGAGTATCTTTTTCGATAAAAAAAATCGTTAGGGTTTTTTCATATAAGAAGTACATGTAAATAACGGTGCGTTGTAAAAAATTCTTTAAATTAGCAATTTTAAAAGCATTTATTTGAAATAATCACAGTATTTATATTATAAATGGGGACATTTGCCTTTAAATAGGCATTACAAGTTTTCAAAAAAATTTATATGTCCCAGAGAAAGGGGGGGTTCCGACCTCCGGAACCCCCCCCCCCCCCCCCCCTGGATCCGCCAATGCCTTACACGGTATTTTGTAACATAATTTCCGATTCTTGGGGAAAAAAAGGGCTTTTTTTTGTGTTTCATGTGGGTATGAATGTACGGTATAGCTAGCATTCCAGAAAAATAGCATAACTTGCATAAAATTAACAATAATCCATTTTTTAAAGAAATAGAGTAGACAATACATTGTAGATGTTAGAGATGTTATTATAAATCTGTGTTTTTAGCGACACTGCTTAGTAATTTTTTTTTAAAATTGTCCACATGTTTACTCAAAGATGTGAGCACTGGATGCTGATGGGGAGTACCTTTTTCGATAAAAAAAAAAATCGTTAGGGTTTTTTTCAAATAAGAAATACATGTACATGTAAATAACGGTGTGTTGTAAAAAATTCTTTGAATTAGCAATTTTAAAAGCATTTATTTGAAATAATTACAGTATTTATATTATAAATGGGGACATTTGCCTTTAAATAGGCATTACAAGTTTTCAAAAAAATTTATATGTCCCAGAGAAAGGGGGGGGTTCCGACCCCCGGAACCCCCCCTCTGGATCCGCCAATGTATATCCGTAAGCGATATCAAACTCTATTTAAACTGAATAAACTAGAGAACATGCCGAGCAACTCAACAAAACCTATTGGATTAATCTACCATTACGCAAAAGATAATGCCGATTTACCGATAGAATGAATTGTATTTCAGTACCCCTATATCAGATTTTGCTTAATTTGCGCAGGTAAACAGTTAACGTAACTGTTTGATTTACCGAAGTCTCTGTTTGATTTGATACGTAAAAGTCACGAAATACAGACCATAGTTTCCAGGTTACAAAGCATAAATAATGAAAACGAAACGAAAATCAGAACAAGCTAACACCAACGTCATGTGTGAAAACTGTCAACGCATTGAAATATTTAGCCTCAATTTACTTCAAAAAATCGGCACCAATATATTTTTCATGTTTCAAAATTTCCCTTCATACGCGAACTGTTGCATAACAAGCAAATTCATCATAGTCAGATCGACCCTTTTTCGTATGATGGCATGGCTGCTTTAAACAAAGAACCTCGTTTTAGAAGTATGGAATACGAGTCTTGGTCACTCGGAACTACTCGGATGTCTCGCGCACTCGACATTAACCTCGGACGTCATGCGATGGCATCCATAGCACGCTTTGAATGTTGGGAAAGGAACTACTTTTAATCTAGTTTCGGTTTCACTTTTACTTTTATCGAAGTCACATTTTTTGTTATTCTTATGGAGACTCCGCTAAAACTTATTCCATTAAGTTCCTGTTTGCTATGTGCGTCTTCTGCCAGAAGGCTGCACTCATTTACAAAACAAAAGGCAAAAAAATGAGAACTACCAAAACACAGTGGAGGATTTCTTAGGTAATATTTTAATTATGAACAACTGATGAATTGAATTATGAATTGAACAGGTCCTGGACCAGAATATTGAGAATAATATCTTGATTTAGCTGATAACTTGAATTAGATATAAAGCTTTTTAAGCTATTGATAATTGCTAGATAAAACTACATATATAAAAAGCTATAGTAGTTAGGTTATTTAAGTCATATAGCTAAATCAAGAGATAGTACTGGACCTGTTGAATAGATGAAAAAACAACTCCAAGAAAGAACCAATTTTTTCTATTTTAGCATTAACAAATGGGTATACTGAAATGCTTATGAGACCCCATAAATGTTTCAGAATTGTTACCTAAACCCTCATTTATCCTTTATTACAATAATACATGTACCAAGAATTAAACAGCTTTAGTTAAATGAAAAATCATTTGATTAAGAAATTACATCCCCATGAAAGAACCCATATTCTTCAGTTTAACGTTCAAAAATGGATATAGTTAAACGCTTAGTAGACCCCCAAAAACTTTTGGGATTAAGACTTACACCCTCATTTCTCCTTTACTACACAAATACAAAGAAATAATCAGCATTAGTTTCAGGAAAAATTCTTTCATTTAGAAATTATACCCCCCTGAGACAATCCATAATTTTCAATTTATTGTTGAAAATCGGTATAGTTAATCACTTAAGAAACTCCCTTAATCTTTTGGGATCAATATTTGTTCCCTAATTTATCCTATATCACATCAATTCAAAGTAATAAACACCTTTACCTTTAGGAAAAATCCCTTTATTTTGAAATTAAATCCCATCAGAAAACCCATAATTTTCATTTTTAATATCATTGAAAAATCAGTATCGTTAACCACTAAGTAAACCCCTTAATCTTAATAGATCAGTATTTATATCCTAATTTATCCTAAGTTACATTGATACAAAGAAGTAATGACCATTAGTTTAGAGGATAATTGTATTATTTTGAACTTACACCCCTGTAGGAAAGCCATTGTTGTGAATTTATCATTTAAAAATCTATATTCTTAATCACTTTGCTTTGGTATTTTTATCTTTTAATCCTCTCTTTTATCTTAATTTATATCTTGGGTACAGTTACCTGAAAGTAGAAACAGGATGAAATTTAATGCATTTAGCTATAAGTTCAGTATCCACCCCTTCAGGTACACTACTGAGATGGTTTTCTCCATGCAATTAGCTATAAGTTCAGTATCCACCCCTTCAGGTACACTACTGAGATGGTTTTCTCCATATGCTGAAGGATTATCAGCTAAATAACCTTTAAACCGTTTATTTTTTGTTTTTAAGTAGTACAGTTCCATGACTATGTACGAGGGTTCGATTCCCTCCCTAGGCATAATGGAACAAGCTGGTGCAAAGCGGGCAGATAGCCTAGTGGCCCCGCATAGTCAGAGCTGTATACATAACGATAGATTTAATTGCTTCTAAAACATTCAAAGTGCTACCTAGAGAAAATGACACAGATAGCTATAAGAACAAGTGTTTTGTTTGATAAAAGTTAACCATTAGATTGTACAATATGTATCACCTATTTTCTGTTGATAGTGGGAATTGAACCCACTCCTTTTCCTAGGGGGTAACAGGAAATGTGCTCGAATACACCATATCAGCTTTATTGGTGATTATGTAATCTAATTAAATAAGAGAGAGAGAAAGATATCTTTGAAAGTAGTTCAGTTCAATGACTATGTACGAGGGTTCGATTCCCTCCCTAATAGATATTGATTATTGTAGCTGGCTTGGTCATCGAATCGAATCAAATCTTTGATACTGATGAAGATTTTTCTTCAATGTTGGTTCTCCAACATAAGAACTGTAAAATATACAACGTTTATTATTCAAACTCTCCCGCTTTGCCATACTGAGCTGTGTTACTAATGTAAACAACAGCAATGGAATGCGGATATAAATAGTTGCCGTCCGGAAGCGTTTGTGCGCATGTGCAAGATTTATCGCGAAAAGGCTTATTTGTAATAAAACAACAAATCCCTTTGATTAGGTAATAGCGAGCGCAGCTCGCCGGCGCGCAGCGCCGGCGAGCGAAGCGAGCTCTAAGAACCAGTGTGCGCGGGAAAAAGAACGAGCCAAACCTACAGTTCATCAAACAAAACTTTTTGTCTACGTCCCATAATGCTCTCTAATGTTTTCACCCGTGGTGCTATGCCAAAAATGGCCGACTTTTAACTCGTAATTTACGGTGACTTTAAGTTTGAAGACACGTTTTGAGTACCGCATATGCTTTGGCGAGACTCAAAAGATTTGTTGCATGCTTCCATACCTTCGTATTGAGTCGAGAAACGTAAACAAAGACGAACAAAGTCATGGATGACGTCACAGTGCACTCGCGCTATATTTCCCGCGAAAAATTTAGAGGTGGATCAAACATCTGTAATGAGTGTACTGGCTATTTCAGTATAGACTGCGATACCTGCCTTATCTGCTTATTGACATATGATTTGTTTTTAATCTTTTTTTTATATAGAGATTTTATATATATATACTAGCAAAACCATACTTTACTGTCATATTGACCTATTTTCAGCTAATTGTGCATGCATGTACAGTAGGCAGGTAAGTATATGAGTAGGGAGGGAATAAACAATAAAACATTTTGAACTAAATAAAAAGGAATAAAATGAAAAAATAAACAGGTAAAAAATTATGTAGATATTGCATATAGTCAGACCATTAAATTTAAAAGTGGGAAATTACACACCTACAAACAGGTACAGGGCTCTCTCTCTCTCTCTCTCTCTCTCTCTCTCTCTCTCTCTCTCTCTCTCTCTCTCTCTCTGGGTAGGGGGTTGCGCTGTATGTATCATAACCATTAAAATTAGTACCTTTGGCATACTTATTGTTGAGCAAAAATTCTTTGACGTTTGTTGATACCGAAATAAAACTATAAGTTGACAATGATGCAAGGTATGTGTAATTCTTGCTGCGCTCGCCAGAACGGTAGCACCGTAAAACATATTAAAAGAAAATATATTACCTTGCCGCTTCTCAATACGTCTTTCTCAATCTCTACCCAGATTTATTTTGTAGCGTAGCCTGGTTCCGAGGCCTTCCGCTTCTGTGCTTGCACAATCGGAAGGCCTCGGGAACCAGGCTATAGCCGCAGGAATGGCTGAGTGAAAATAATTCCCGAATTCCCCTTCGTTTTTAGGAGTTTTCCGCCAGCGACAGGGACTGTACTTTTTGTCTGAACAAACTCGAACTACAGGATGTTTACAAAATTTCGCGCATGCGCGGCAGGCCTAGTCCTAAGGTTGCAGATAGTAGATTCATAGCGCAGCGTAATACGCCCTCTGGTGAGAGATTAGGTTTAGCTCTGAGAAAGATGACGTCATCACTTTCGCGGTGACGTATAATTACACTTCGGATAAAAACTTCACCTCGACCGGTAAGGTAAGGCGATCAAGTAACTTTGAAATAAAATAAAGTAGATAAATTATATAGAAATTAAAATGGTATAAATAAAGTTTGGACTTATATAGTAAAACATTGAGGTTTATATTGTTACATGTATATATGTAACGTTATTAAATTAAAACATTGTAGAGTTAATAAATAAAAAAAATGTGCTGATAATGTAACGTTAGATTCTTCCGGTAGTTACAGATAGTGTAGAGAAAGTTAGTACATAAAGTGCATTTAGCATTTGATACGTGAAAAGTTCATGAAACTAAAACAATCGTTTAACTTTATTCTATAATGGTATCACTGCATGAATAATAACTATATGCATTATCGTTAATTTTATTTTACAAATAAAAGACTATATACTCATACTGGTAGATATGCATTTTGTCCTCGTATATTCAATCAGTGTTTGAAAAATGATTGAACGGTGTCATCTTTTTACAGAAAAGCCTTTCAGAAAACTAAGAACCATGCTTGGACTAGCAGTGTTCGCATCCCTTTGTTATTTGGCCTCTGCACACAAGCCACCACCATTTGTTCGGGACTTGGACTGTCCAAAATATACCGTGCTCCAGTCATTTCCGGTCTGTATCGATTTTGTTGTCTAAATGACTGAAACGAGAATATTTTTATTCCATTATTTTTCTCATTCTCGAATTTGTTTCACAGACCCCCCCCCCCCCCTCAGTGATTACATTGTTCTACTCTAAATTACTGACTTTTTTTTTATAACTTTTTTATTGCTATTAAATCTTGATATGTCTTCAAATATCATTACACAATTACATATTGGTTAGTTTGGGACCACCTACAAATAATCGTAAAAGTTCTTGGACTTTGGTCAATCACATAATGTTGTACACATTGAACGTAGCTTGCGCATTATCGACAACGGATAAGTGGGGTTTTTTTCAACTCATGGCCGACAAAATATAAATATAAGAACCAAAGAACTATACAGGAAAGCTCGCGGAAATAATTTTTTCAAATTCTGTTTGATTGTATGGCTTTATTATTGATTATAGGTAATGTCAAACTCTATAGTATAGTAATTCTACTTACAAACAAAGTACTGAAAAGCGATAACCTAGCTTGGTTCTAAGAAAATTTACTGTGTGCAAGCGTAGGCGGAAATGAGCCTTATTGAAATTTTGGTTTATGTTTAATGAATATCAATTTAAAGTATCGAAGGCCAGATTTCTTTAAATATATGTTACTTTCTGAAGATGATGTGAATTAAAGCTGAACACGACTTGTATATGGATACTTGCCTGAAAAAAGATGTGTTAAAATCACAAATTATACCTTTTGAACAGTAATTTATCACAGTTTTTGACATTTTCTTGCAAAGAATCGATTTTATTTTTCTGTATTTTAGCTTCTGAATACGCACTATATTTTTTCATCACTGCGTAGCATCCCGTGCTGATGTACGTAAGCCCCGCAAACCAATCGTATCTACTCGGCCATTTCCGTCACCCAGATAACTGGTTCCCTATACCTCTTACCAGTTTAAATGATTATATTCCTGCTCATAGAGGGCAGTTATTCCTTGCACCGGAAATAGAAGTCTAACGACAATAAAGCGCTGAGCTAGCTTAGCGCTTTAAAAAGGGTAGGTTAGAATATTCGCCTAAAAAATTCGATTAAAATTCCTCAATATGGAGTGTATATTATACAATTAAAGAATACCATTGAGAGAGTCAGGAGGATTCCGGGTCCCTGAGAGCAAACCTATTTCCCGAGGGGAACAGGCGAGGGAAACTGGACTTCTTCAATGGTATACTTTAACTGTTTTATTATACTGAATTAAACAATACAAAAAAGAAACATCAAATCGATCATAGAGCCCTTCGCGCTTTGTCGCATTTGATCTATCATACGGAGCAGAATCCATCGCTAGCGTAGCCGCCGTCTAACATAGAATAACCAAGTTTATCTTTTAAAAAAGATTGATGAGCTAGCGCTGTAGCAATCATAAAACACAGAAGCAGATTTCTAAAACATTGGTTTAAATATTAACAATAGGAAGGCACAGTGGTGTACTGGAATTGTGCTGGAGTGGGTTCTCAATTTGAAATTGTGAATCTAGAGTGGGCTACACATCAGCAATGACATAGCTCATTGTCTGTGCCTTAATCATTATGTATCTCCTGTTATTTCAATTTCGAGTTGAATTTTGTTTAGGAACGATTGGTACTGTTTTGTAGCAATCGTATCTTCTCGGGCCTTTCCGGCAAGCTCGGAAAACATATCCGAAAGTGTCTTCCGAACTTGAAGGAATTTAAGATAAAGCTAGCTACGTGTTATTTATCATAATATTGAAAATAAATTTGCATTATAAGACCGAAGCTACTGTCACTTTTTGACATTAACGATAAAACACAAAACTTCACGTGAAGATGATAAAACGAAATTAAAATGGTACAGTTTATCTACAGTAGTACAGTATTCCCAGAATCCCATACTATGGAGTCGAGCATGCGTATTCCAGTGAAAAGGACTAACGTAGTTGCTAGCGCTCGAGAGCGCTAGCAATAATGCTGTTAATTAAAGAACTATCATCGTATTTTAGGGGTATGAGCTGAGACGGTATGAGATGTCCCAATGGGTTGCAACAAGAGATATAGTGAGGGGATACGGTGCTCGGAGAAACACCAAAATGTTACATAAATTGTTCCACTACATTTTTGAAAAGAACACACTCGGTGAGAATGCCTTTTTAAGGTTAAAAATCTACAGCTTTTTTTTCATGAACTACACAATGTAGTAAAATGTTTGTTATAAAGAATAAAGGATACAACAATCATTAAATTACAAAATATATTTATTCTTAGAAAGAAATTTCGTGGTACCCGTATTATTTACCACATATAGTGCTGTCTTACCGGTATTTTGAATGCACATCGAACACGTGTGTCGTTCATACAGAGTGCATAGCGGCTGGATTTTTTTGAAAACACCGGCGGAACTACATCCAACACAGTAACTAAATGATAGTAAATCCAAGAAAGTAACAACGTAACATAGTTTCCATCGGTTTCTACAAAAACGTTCCATTTTTAGCTCACTTGAGCTGAAAGCTCAAGTGAGCTTTTCTGATCACCCGTTGTCCGTCGTCCGTCTGTCTGTCCGTCTGGAAACTTTTTACATTTTGATCTTCTTCTCTAAAACCACCTGGCCAAATTTAACCAAATTTGGCACAAATCATCCTTATAAGAAGGTGGATATAAATTGCAAAAATAAAAGGCCAGATTGTATTCAAAGCGGAGAAAACCTCGAAATTGTAAAAAAGGGGGTGCATTTTAAAAAATCTTCTTCTCAAGAACTACTGAGTTAATCTTAACGTAATGTAGTATAAATCATCCTTAGGGAAAGGAAAATATAAATTACAAAAATTATACGCGAATTCTGTTCCAAATTTGAGATAATTGCGAAAATACTAATAAAGAATAGCTCGTTATTCCATATATCGTAGACTGGCAAACGAGGTTCTTTGTTTGAAGCTGGCAGTTTGTTGTGCAACAGTTCACGTGCGAATATAAATCTATGAAACATGGAAATAACATTGGTGCCGATTATTGTGAAGTAAATTGAGGTTAAATATTTCAACGCGTTGTCATTTTCACTTGTGAGGGTGGTTTTAGCTTGTTTTGAATTTTTCGTTTCATTTTGCTTTTTAACTTGGGAAACAATCGTCATGTATTTGGAACATAAACTTCGGTAAATAGGCAGTTGATTGTTTACCTGCGAAAATGATAAAATCTGATGCATTAACAACGTACTAAAGTGCATTTCCCTCTGTTTTTATTGTGTATTAATTTCTAATTGTGTCAACAAGGATCAATCAAGGGAGCGACTTTGATTGAAATAATTGATTTTTGATCGGTAACTTCGCCGGAATTTTCTCCGAAAGAGAATTTGAAGTAGCCATGTATTCCGAGTTCATAATCGTGTAAATTAAATCCAAACACAATAAAAAGATGATTATGAATTTGAAAAGACGTTTTCACAGCCTCAGTTTAACCCTGTTGTGATTATTCACCCGCGACTGTCTTATCTTTAGAGGTTATAAATGCGGGTGATGCAAACACATATACCGTGCATTGAAAATTACAATCGTTAATCATTACATTTCTTGTTGATACTACAATAAGAAGGTAACTTGTAATTATTTAATACCTCTGCTAAATTAATGCAAAACCGTTTGTTTACAGTTATCTTCAAAACTAAAAACTGTTGTAATTGGGTCATAGGGTAGGACTAATTTCTCCAAAATACACAGTGCATAAACTGATTTTGTGTCACCTGGCTAACTCAATTACAAAACATTTTATCTATATAATGTATGAATGCATTAAATAAAATGAAATTTAACAATTTGGATAAGTTTTTAAAAGTTGCCTATCATTCTACGACTGACGCTGAAATGTTTGTTGATCATTGGAATTGTCTTGCTAAACATTATATACTTGTGTACAGAAAAATCAAAAGGATGATGTGCTATAACTACTTTCTGGGGTCCTTTCTCATTTGATAAATTATTTGAAATCTGCAACAATTTTGGTATTTTTCAAACGAGTAAATAAAAACTTCTTTTTAACAGTTCTGACACATTATAATTATGAGGATATCCGTGCATTATCATTATTTTAAAGAAAATATTGCAGCAGAAAATCATCCTGGTTTGTAGCCGTTTGTTGTTTTTGAGGGAATATGAAATAATTGATGGGCCTTAGTACAGAACTGATACCTGTATGCCTGACAATACATTAAATTATATAGCTTTTTAACACATCATGTGACAACATTTTCCAGTCAAATGTTTTCATCGATCAAGTGAGTAAGGATATTAAACGTCACACAAGTTTACATCAGGTAAACAATTATTTAAGAGAAGACCTATTAAGTTTCTTAATGTAGCCTTAACAACTTTTGCCACAGAGTTCAAACACTGCGTACTGCTTTCCAGACTAGCTGGCGATTCTCTGTCCGTCAATCTTTGTTAACTTTCACATATGAGATATCAGCTGTGAAAATGAAATGTATCTCATCTGCATGGTATATTCATAGAGCTTGGCATCTTAAATAAACACACAAAAAATATTCACTTAGATGTGGAAAATGATAATTACACTAATTTAAGTTCGATATTTTTTTTTTCATAAATACCAATATACCAAACAAGAAATATTGCAGGTAAATGGTAACTACCTTTTCCAGTATTTTCATCATATAAAATAAATATGCATTGCATAGCCTCTAAGACAACATATTAATGAAATAAAATGTTGGCATCCTTTAATTGTGTAGATTCAAAATGTTCAAATTATATATGATAACACACAATAAGGTAGGCCCACAATGGGTGCTGATTTTTTTAACTGATATACGTCTTAGGAAATGTATGAATTTTTTTTTTATCTTAAATGAGCTAATATTGTTCACATATGTGCAAAAACTGTAGGAAATAATATACCGGTGTTATATATAATTAATATATCACAATATATTTTCACCCCTACCCCTTTATAAAATATTGAGTTTTAGGTCAGAAAATTATCATGGTACTTAACTTTGCTAAATATTAAATTTTACAGTTCATAATTATTTAAGGACACACGAGACGTTCCTCAATTTTATATAATTTTCCTTGATAAATTATTCCTTATTTATTAACATTTAAACCTGTTTATTCCAAAAAATTCAAGGTTTATTACTAGGCTATTTTTAGAGCTATAATATTTAGAATTTTCCTTAAAATAGCATGCAAAATGCATTTGAATGCTTATAAATAAAGTCATAGTATATATTTTCAATTGAACACTTTATATCTAAATAAATAAAGTATCATATAACAGGAAAATATAATTATGGAATTACTTGGTGGAAATCTTCACATTGTGGAGATAGGAAAAAATAGAAAATAATGGAAGATAGGTCGCGTCTGACCGTAAAGTGTGTTAAGTCAATGTAGTTCGCCATTGTTGCTAAGGTGAGCGATATGGCCCATGTGCCTCTTGTTAAAATATATGCGACATTGCTCGATCTGCCACGGTGTGTGGTTTGCACGTGTGCGATGTTATAACTTACACGGGGAAAACGGTCTACATTATCGAAGATTTTTTAAGTACATGTGCCTGGATTTCAGTCTGTCTTGTTCCGTCGTTTATTGGATATTTGCAAATTGTCTTTGATTCAATTTAAGGAACATTTTAGCAATTGCTTAACTTTTTGTATTCGTAACCGTTTTGGTCAATCAATTTTGGTCTCTCAATATAAATATATGCGGTATCCATCTCCCTAAAAATTTTTCGGCCTATCTAAATACGCTTAAAAATGAAATGCAACCGCGATAGCGATATGCCAACAATTTGGCAATATCACGAATCGCGTCTCTACCATCAATTTCAAAGATACCTTATAAGACGCAAATTCATTTAAAAAAAATGCATTACCGAATGACGATTGGTTCTGTTGAAATGACAAAATATTTAAACTGTTTGAAAGATATCGAATAGAGCTGTTGAAGAGTATCATTATACACGAAATCAGACAAAGCGTTATCGTGCTGTGCTACAATAGTATATATTGAATTGCCCCCGTATGTGCAATTTTCTTTTTAATGTTTTACGAAGGAATGGAGATGCCGATGATAGGCCCTTGGCTGATGACCGTTATCCCCGGGGTGGGAAGGAATAACCAACAGACTGTGATGGAGATGCACTTCATGATTCCCCACAACATGCAGCCCTTCCCCCCGATCCCCACCGACCCCACCGTGTACATCACTACGCTCCCTCCCCTGGACGTCTACGTCAAGTAAGTCTAGTACATTAGTTAGGAGAACATACACATGGTAGGCTGGTATCTAATATGGCACCTTGGCTTCACTGTCTACAAATGTAAAATCTGCAGGAGCGGGCGTGTGTGAACGAATTTTGCAGAAGAATTCATCATACTTAAAGATTGTGTATTAATCAGAACTTTTGTATTTCCTTGCATGCACGATCAGTTTAATTTTGTAAAGATGGGTACACGTTCAGATGATGGCCATATGATATCAATGCATTCACACATAATAAATGAACACATGTATTGACTATATTAATGTGAACTTTGTGGCCATTTTATGAAGACTATAATCTAAGCTTTACGAACAGATCTTTAATGCTTCGGACTTCACATGATTTATTTGATCATTTGACCAACCAAGTTCATATCCAGGTAAACTTTTTAACTTGCTGTTTATTTGTTAAATGTCAATAATACATGTTAATACAATGGCAAGTTATTCCAATCTTCTGCATGGGAATTGAATGTGTAAATATCGAACATCATATTCCGTTACGTTTTATTTAAGATGCTAAGCATGGTGGCTGGTAGTTAATTCCGAGTATCAGTCAAATACAGTAAAACTCGGTTATAGCGAAGTCCTAGGGACATGCTTTCTTAGAGCAGACTATATTTTTTCCTAATTGAGGCTAAGATTAAAAATACATTACTTTGATACCTTTAATAATTGGATTGTATATCGAAAAAATTATACAAAAATAAATTCATTTAAACTATTATGATAAAAGGTAGTGCAAACTTTTTTAAACTGTAAAGACATTCTTTATAAAAGTGTTAAATTTCGTTATAATTCACCTCTACGGGACTCAAAATCATTTCGCTATATCCGTAAATTCGTTATATCCGAATTCGTTATAACCGTAAAAATTTGTAAAAAATTGTTAAGAATTTTACCGAGGACTCAAAAAGACTTCGCTATATCCGATAATTTGCTATATCTGTGTTCGTACTAAACGAGTTTTACTGTATGTCCAAATTGTTATTCTGAGTAGGAATTGAAAGAGGAAATCTTAAAGTTTTAAGTATGTACTTAAATTTCATTTCAGATCGTTTGGTGGGTTCACTAATCGCAGAATGAACCGGAGGAAATCGTTTCCTGGGTTCACTAATTTCAGAATGTACCTGATAAAATCGTCTGGTGTGTTCACTAATCACAAAATGAACCTGAAGAAAGTAAAAGAACTGATGAATCAAATCAACAACAGAAATCTCTACCATGGAGACCATTTTTACACGGCCGGATATGAAGGTTCCAGCTGTATGAATAGACATAACGAGGTCTGGCTCGTTGCCAAAAACTAATAGTGTGTACAAGACATATTTTCATGATATTTTCATGTCTTAAACATATTATTAGACTGATCTAATAATAAAGTTATCAAAATAATCTGTGCTCCCTACTGATGATGTAAATAAAAAGTTCTGAGGATCTCCGAGTTTTACTTATGTATCAAAATCTATTGAAAGTTTTAAATATTTCTTTATGAATACCATCATGTTATTTCCCACTGCACTTTCATGAATTTTATAGGTAATATTTTTATCATTGGCCTCAAGTTTGTTTTATAATATTGACCTAGGTTACTATAAAAATAAAATTAGATATTAATGGTGATCATAATTTAATTAAGACATTCAAATACTTTATAATGCCGTTTTGCTACAACAACTGTGACCCATTTATATTATTTGATCATGCAATCAAATATCTAGACGAACATGTACTTCGCGGAAAAGAATATAGACCTGGCTTTTATGTCCATATGCCTCTAGGTCCCTACTTGAGTGACATCTTTTTGTATTTAAAAATGCATCTCTTCCTTTTTACAGTTTTTGAAAAATAAAATACTTAGTATAGGGCTTCCTTTCAAAACATGCAAACATATTCACTTGAAAATGTTGGAAGAAAAATTAATGGATTACATTTTCTAAAGGTCATTGAAGAAGACTGAGTGAAATGAAGGTATACGTGTTCAAAAATGTGTAGAAGGAAAAAAAGCAAGTTGACCCCTACAATGTTTTAGCTTTCAAAGTGCAACAGATATAAATCTGAAATTTTAGAGAAAAAATTAAGGCAGTTAACTATTAAATAACAAAAATTTAAGCTATTTAATTTTTTAAAAATAATTTTGATTTTCTAATTTGGTATACTTTTCATACAAAATGTCTTTTTTCCGTTAATTAAGATAACCATTGTAATGTGTTTTTCACATAATACAGATTAAAAATATATGTTCCAAATTTGCTTTAGTTGAAAAATGTATATATGTGAAATTGCAAAAAATGGAAATTGGCTGGAAACTTGTTATGAAAAATGGGGTATACATATTGACATTTTGGTTAAAAAAAAGTACTTGAAACACAACTTTTTGGATTTTTTCATTACAATAGGTGTCAAGCTAATGATTTCAAGAGAAAAACAAGTAACCAAAAACTTGCTGAGTAGGGACCCATCTATGAGCGAAAGCCAAAGACCTTCTGTCTATGTTTGACTGGAACAGATTGTGATGTCATCTGTTTCTGGTTTGGTTTCTTTTCCAGCCTCATGTCTCACCAAATACAGTAACTTCCAATCTCATGGTGCAGGAGGTTCAACTCTCATTGGATTCTTCAACTTTATTTTGTCACCCAAAGAATAATTCAGTTTCTTTGAGTAGTAAAATTACAATGTTTGGGCACTGTTGTGTCAAAGCAAGTTTATTTCATAATAAATGCTTTACACCGATACAGTTTTTCACATATTCAATCATTATATGTATTCATATCATTACATGTTTTTAATCAAACAAACAAAATGCACTCTATGCATGGTGAAAAAACCTTAACAACATGCTTAGGTTTAGGTTTTGGTGACAAAAAAAGCTGTTTGGTTACACTGTAGTTTTAACTTATCTGGTACTGTGTCAACCTTTATGTATTTCTTTATGAAACCATTCTATACCTATTTAATGTACATATGTCATTAAACATACTCTTAATAATGCTCTAGTGTACAACAAATCTAACTTTACTATTAATATAACAAATGTATCTTAATAACAAGCCGAATAGAATAAGAGAATATTGTGCCATATACTGCTATAGGACCAAGCAATTCAATGCACTTACACATAAAGCAAAACTCCAACAGTGAAAACATTGTCTAACCTGCATGTTAACTAATCTAAAATCAAATAAAATAAGTAACATCAAATGTAGATTTTAAAAGGATAGGTCAAAACACTTTTACCTGGTGTAATTCTCAGTTTGAACAAGTTTAAGTTTCTTTAAAAGAAATAGGTAGAGGTGTTTTATTATCTGAGCATTTCAGGGGGAAATATGTGTCAAAAAGCTTCACACCTGCTCCAGTTCTACTAACACACCATTACAATCCTTGGGGTGGAGGAATACCACAGGTTTGCCATTAGCCCCAATCTTTGATTCTTCGCTCAGAAGTCTTATTCTTTTAGATTTGATGTCTTTCATTGCTTTATTAATGTTGTCTACCTGTTCAAACACATAAAAATTTATAAAAACAATAATAAAGTACAATGCAAATTCAAATTGTATTATGCTCTTAGTAATGTCATATCAATCATGAAATTAAACAACTTTAAGTAGAAAAATTGCTTTTAAGATAGTACCTCAACGCATGCCTCCACTTTCATTTTTATCCAAAAAGTTTTGAATAGGACTTCTGTCTCCAAGAGGATTTTAAAAGAGCTGTAACAACAAAAATTGGTACATTAATGTGAGAAGATTTGCAATGCTATGTTTGCTATTCTTGCATGCACTTCTCTTCACTTTTCTTACCTCTATTTTTGTTTCCCCAAGCTCAACAAATACTGTGTAAACTCCATGATTTGGTTGGGGCTGAAAATAATATTGGAAATAATTTAGAACAACTTTAAAAAAATATATACATCCAAGATAACGATGACTTGTGTTCAGAGATTTGCCAAAGACTAAGCGCCACATTATAATCAAAGCTCAAGTCACAGCTGTTACTCAAGTACAATGCACTGCAAGCATACAAATGCATCATTCTACAACTTACGCAATCTCAGCATAGGTCAAATCCTTTTTATAAGACCGTCCCCACGTGTATAGATCGATGGTGGTGGTTATCAAACAACCATATTCCCCGCCTATATACATACGGAGGAATCACTGCGTACCTCCAAAGACGATATACCTATCCCAAGTGTATACGTTCCTGCTCTAGTTCTTCTCAAGTATTAGGAAATGTAGTCATTTATAATGAACCGAGAACAAGAACATATACAAGGGTGGGGTGGGTGGGGTAAAATCATGGATAAGCTGAACCACCAATGCCATCTACCGTGCTCATCCTCAATATTCAGTTTCATTGGTCCAGCTCTGAGAAAGATGACGTCATCACTTTCGCGGTGACGTATTACACTTCCCTAGACAATCACCATTGTAACATAAGTGCCTTCACTCCTCACAATACTCATACTAAGCAAAATATGTTGAGTAACAAACAGTCTGTTCAACATACTCCTGAACTTAAAAACAAAAACACAAGTTATTCAAATGGGATAAAACTATTGCTTAAAATACATTATATGTATTATTTTCAAATTTTAGATTTGACATTCTTTCAACTTATCACTGTTATAAGTTATACAGTAAATCTACAAAATGTTATTCAACAACAAATTAACCGTCACTGCTATTTACAAAACAAACAGTCCTACAAAATCCTAATATGATGTAGATGATAAATTCGAAAACAAAGGATCTTTCTTATTCCCTAAATTGTATTGATATTCTTAAGGCCTTATCGTTAATGAAAAGCTTTTTGTAAAATATTAAAATCCTCATATTGTTGGAACAGATCTTCCACAAAATCACATTGACCTGCACTGTCTGCTAATCTACCTGCGATATAATCAGATTCCACTAAAGCTGGCAATCTACTATAATATTCTGCTGTTCCCTCTCCATACCATCCCACATGGTTCATCATTTGTCCTACATTGGTAACCGAACCAGATAAAGCCAGATTCACTTTGCCTGCTTAGGAACTACATGTGCTGCGGCTTGTTCCTCTTGAATAAGTTTCACATACTGTTTGATGCAATGTGCCACTGCAGGGTAACCTGTATCACTCTTCTCATCCCAGAATTTACCACGACCACTTTCGTAAAACACCGATACTGTCCCAGCTGCTAATCGTCTTGGGCATTCACAACTTCCTTATTCTTTAGTACCCAAAAATGTACAATTTATTTTATGAACTGGTGTTTTACCAAAACCATCCTTCCATACCAGAAAATGCTTTAGATCATCAGGGGTACAATTAGATATTGTGCAATCTTTCCTCAATAGTTTAAGAAAGAAATTCAGAGAGTTTTTCAAAGTATCTTTTCTCTTAGATAAAGATGATGAAGATTTGTCATTCAATTCCTTAATCCTCTTGTCAATCTTAACCAGATCCAAGCTTTCTCCCTACGAAATGAAAAACATATAGCTTAGATAAACAAAAGCTTGAATGCAACTAGTGGCCATCTCAGACCCTTATTATCAGTAATGAAACCTTTTCTAGAAGGAACCCTTATTACTGCCTTATCTCCCCGGGCCCCTAACTCTAAACTCTGGATTACATGCTTTTGAACAAGAGGCCACCAAACAGGTACAATCTTGATTAATGGCAGGACACAGGTGCACAGACCAACTTTCTGTTCCTTTAAAAATAAGAGTACCGGATGTATAAGGGCAAAAGGGGGATAAACATATGCATTAACCACCACTGACAAATCCTGAGCAAACAAATTTACACCAGATGAATATGGGGTAGGATATGGGGTAAAATGTGGTAGTGCTGTACCTCCTGAAGATTTCATCACATTAGAATCAATAGCCATGAGGTCCATTGAATGAGGTCCAAATTGCCTTTCAACACACTGCCATGAACCAATATTCAAACATGCATCACTGTAACTAAGAATACGTGAAGGTGAATCTGCCTCATTCAAATCTGAGGATACATATTGCATGTGCAGATCACAATTACAAGAGGTCACCAACTGAAATATCTGTTTTGTTATGTTGTTTAAAGATCTATCCCGTCCTCCTTGATTGTTCCAAACACTCAGAACAGCAACATTATCTACCAGTAAGTCAACCCTCGAGTCTCTAATTACTTCCTCTATTGACTTCAAGACCTGAAGGACTGCCTCAGCTTCCTTCAAATGAATAGGTCTACTGTCGTTTGTCTCCCAAAAATCTCCAAGTTCAACCTTTTCCCCCTGAAAACAAACTACTGCCCCATACTTGTAGCCAGAAGCATCTGTTGAAATATTTACTTGCTTATGACTCTCTGACCTCCACTTTGCGTAACCCTTCCACGAGTCCAAGAAACGCCAGTATTTGAACTCTTCCCGCAATTCATCACCTATGACAATACGTTTTGAATTTTAAACTCCACATGAAATTGCATTATTAACTTCCCTGCAGTACAATTTAGCTCCTGGAATTGTAAAACCCATCAAAACACACTTGCCTGCAAAACGCTGCAAAGTTCGAATAGAAACCTCCCTGCCTGCCAAAAGTGACTCTCTTAACTCTCTAAACTTAAACTTTTTATCCTCTGGCAAGATATAAGCTAACTTTACTGAATCCACCAAAAATCCAAGGAACCTTACACATTGTTGGGGTTCCAGGAATGATTTTTCAAGTGATATTGTGTAACCTAAACGGGTTAAAATTTGAAGTAGAGCATATATCACCTTAAAACAATGTTCTTTTGCTTCCAAGTCAGTAGTGCCCTCTGATGGGTTAGCTATCATCAAACGGTCATCAATATACTGAGTTGTTATAACATTCAATTTTCTAAGATAAGATGTAATTGTCATTCCAACAGTTTGATAAACATATGGTGAGGCCTTCCATCCAAAAGCCAAAACTGTGTAAACCATGATATCTGAATTCTCTGACAAAGCAATGTGTTCATAGCCTGACTTTTCATCACATGTTGCCATCCATGCCTCTGAATCTATCAACATATGAACATCATTTAAAGTTTCAAGACGAAACGGAGAATCTTTTATCCACAAATTTAAGAACCTTCCATCCAAACATAACCGTGGTTGAGATGGCTCTACTAACAAAGGCATCACAACCCTAGGCATGTCACATTCACCAATCTTCCCCAGAACTCTTATGGCTCCTATCCTTATTTTCTCATATAAAATCTGGCCTACAAACTCCTTGTGATCCCTACAACTAATACTACTTTCTAAGAAAATGCTTGAAGGTTCATCACTGTCATAAGAAAGACCTTTAAAGTTTCCTTTGAAATGTGAAAAGAATTCCTTAACATCTACACCTTGTGTAAGCCACCTACTTATTCTAAACTGAACATCTTCATCTACTACTCCCTTTTTCAAAACTTCATTCCAATGATTCATATTATGATGTATCTGACCTGACTCCTTGAAGGACAAACTCAGCTGTAGGATGTTTGGTTACAAATGAGGGAGTCCCACCTCCCAATGTCACCCATGATGAATTCCGTCTTAGTTCTACACGAGTTGGATCAAAATCAAGTCATCTCTCCCATTCTATATTTATTTCCCTGTAAAAATATAAAGTTATGGTTAAACTATCAAGAGTCCAACATGGGAGACATATGGGTGATGGAACTCCCTCACTTGTAACCTACGTGAATAAATCCACTAAGACTTGTCTTCAGGTTACAAGGTCAGACATTCCATATTTATTTTAACTACCTCGTCCATGTCAAAGTACAAATAAACACAAAATGATGAAATACTGTGTTTATAAATCTCAAAATCATACAAAATGTTGAGAATAAAATCTTCACAATGATTTAAAAGAAATGTGGGAAATTCACAACCAAATAATTCCTAACATTGCAATGTTGAAGGCACTAAACTTTAGAGACCCCTATAGTGAGTGTTTATAAATCTCAAAATCATACAAAATGTTGAGAATAAAATCTTCACAATGATTTAAAAGAAATGTGGGAAATTCACAACCAAATAATTCCTAACATTGCAATGTTGAAGGCACTAAACTTTAGAGACCCCTATAGTCTATCTTACTAATAACCCATACTTTCCACTGGAAATTCTCTACTTTCTCTTTGCTTGTTTCATAAGTTCACAATCTCTTACATAGTGGCTTGATGATTCACAAAATAAGCATGTACCCCTGCCCATACTCTGTTTCCTATAAGGCCTCCCTTGACCCTGGGGTCTGACTGACCTATACATGTATCCCCCTCCATATTGAGGTGCATATGAATAAGGCTGAGGAAATCCCATTGGATACATGGGCATTGGTGGGTACAAATTTGCTAAAACTGATTCCTGTTTTGGTGGCTGAATATCCTATTTACAGGAAGTATTATCCCTCTTAACTTCAGAAGTCCCACTCTCTTTTAAACATTTATTTATGGCCTTAGTCAATGTACCTGCACCTTTCCCCCCAAGAACCGTTAAACATAAATTTTCCATGTTAATCTTGCCCTGCATCCTACTACATTGTCTACACAAATCTTCATACACATCCATGTCCTCATGGTTCACTTTTCTAGCTTACCTAGATAATTCATCTAAACTTAATAAAATCAGTGCTTCACTGGGCTGGGACTGGGTACAGAGAACTTTAATCTTGTCCTTCACCTGCTGAATCTGTGTACCATCCTTGTCTTTGACTTCAGTTATTGAATCTTGTAGCTTCCTACGTTTTCCACCATTTGAATCCTAAAATGCATTATAAATCATTTGATAATGATGAACATCATAATAAGTAGTTATACTGTACCTGGTTGAAGTGAATATTGTTTAACCATTTATTCAAAATAATTAATCCCTATCAATGCAAAATAATAGGTTAGAAATCAATATATTTACATAATTTAACAATACATAATTAATTACTAATAATTACATATCACTAATAATTAATCACTCTTTGATGAAAAAACTAAGAGTACCTGGTCTTTGTCTGTTGCCTTCTTTGAATTAGAAGTAGGCCCTTGCTCTAGATCTGCAGTCGTTGCTGACAAGTGACCTAATTCTGGTTCCTGCAAATACTGTCCTTCTGGTTGTCCTTTTTCATTAGCATGTAATATGCAGACATGGAGTGGTAACTTTGCAAAATCCTCATCATTTGGGTCCTTCCCTATTATTTTAAATTAATTTAATTCAATAAAATGGCATCACTTGTTCTTAAATTAAGAGCTATTACACTGTAATATCATAAATATCATTCCTTCATTCATGACAGAAATTTTGTTATATTGTAAATAATAATACCTGCCAGTTCCAGTTACTCAATCCCGTTTTCTCCAGTTAAATCCTCAACAGCCTTCAATACATCCTCATACATAAGTCCGTTAGCTAACTGTTTAATGCCATGCGCATCTTGAATATCCCTCAACTTTCTGATAACTGGTAATAATTGTTTTCCTTTCAGGGAATGTTTTCTTTTGAACGAGGCCGGGTCTGATTTGTTCTGCCCTAGATTTTTGAATGAAATTTTTTACATGAATTTCTACTGATATAATTATTATTTTAAGATTAAAAAATAAGACATTTACCACACCGTTTGTTTAGGGGGTCATCTCAAAGTTTGTTAATTTTTAACATAGGGCCTTATGGGTTTTGCTTGAAATGTACCATTTTCTCACATTTTTTACTTTTTTTTTTAAAACTTCTGCCCTAGGGATTTCATTTTCTGTTCTACATATTAAGGTTATCACTAAAAGGCATCAAATGGTCAAATAAAAAAAACCTTTTACCTCCTGGTTTGATCCAAGGGTCTTATCAAAGTTGTTTTTTGTTTGCTCAATTTCCCAGATTTTTTATTTGACAAAGGCGGAAATGCTGATATTTATAGTATTATTAAAACATTTAGACATATTTAAGTAATAAATAAATGTATAACATCACATATTAAGGGTCGTTAATATAAAATACATGGTTACTGTCTTGAAATATATGAATTAAGCTGTACTTAGGCGGGTTAAGAAAACGTGACAGAGGGCTAGGCTTGCTGAACCTTATTCACGTTTTCGACCCGAGCCCAAATATAGCTTATACTTCGAGCCATTTATGTTTATTCCACAATATAACATTAATTTTACGCATCAAACGTGATATTTTCAACAAATTTCGCTGAATATTTGCAGTTGAAACTACCACGCCATGGCGTCAACCAAGCAAAAAGATGACGTCACAATACAAATGAAACGCTGCGCGAAAGTGTGCGTACTCGTTCTGTATTCGGCCTCGTTAAAACAGTAGGTAACACCATCTACAACATAAAACCGGAAGTTAAACTAAAAAGCTAATATACAAATAGATCCGTAGATATCAACAAATTCCGGCCACAAAATTGAAAAATCAAAAAGATTTTATTAACTAACATCACACGTATGCTTGTTATTATTTACTCTTAACACTATATTTTTTTTTCAAATTATCCTATTTCTCGTCGCATACGTTTTATCTGCGATTTTCGACCTTCATAAAATCCATGTTAAATCAGTGCAATCATCCATCGACAGTCTCAATAAAATTATACCATTTAATCACATCACCAATATTAATCTAACAAGACCCTCATTGGTGGTAAACAATCTATTACCACCTTGTTGATTATGTATATCTGGCCCTCATGGTACCTTCAGTACCATGAGGTACCTCCAGCGTCCTCATCGACGCCGCATCATTTTAAAATTTCACTCCAAAATCAATCCTCAGCGATTGATATTTCACTGTAGACCCACTGTAGTGGCCATATATAAACCCTCATCGGCAACAGACAGCTCTACTGTAATATATTATACAATTATTTAATGCTTGAGCAGTCAATAGACCAGAATATTTTTCCCGAGGTGCAGGGAACAGCTCAGTATGATATATTGCCCGAGGCCACTCAGTATGATCTATTGCCCGAGGCCAACGGCCGAGGGCAATAGATCATACTGAGCTGTTCCCTGCACCAAGGGAAAAAAATCTGGTCTATTGACTGTTCAAGCATTAAATAATTGTTTTATTACCCAATTCCTTTTTTAGTTTTCTGGGTTTACAATTTGTATATTGCAGATGGTTTTCGTGCCATTATGCAATATACTCAGATTTTTTTTTCATCTTTTACATGCACCAAACTTGTTGCATGCATTACAACATCTCAATTTAATATTAGCGAGCTCAGCTCGCCGGCGCGCAGCGCCGGAGCGAAGCGAACTCTACCGGCAAGGCGTGTGTGAATAGAAAATTCGGACTATAGTTGCATTCATTCAACGGATTTTTTTGGCGTCAGTAAATCGGACCAGTAATGCATTGTTTTAATCGTCCCAGTAGTTCTCTGTAATCATGGCAATTTTTATCACTTCACACTCTCACGAGAATCAGCAAGACAATATAAAAACAACAAGTTGCTGTCCTTTAAAAAAGGACTACAATACGTGGACCATTTGAATGTGTTTCCAACGAAAACGTGAAAGTCTTAAGATTATCAGAGATTCCACCAACTCTAGCCCTCTTCTTTTAACGGCTAAATTTGTACGTTGTATTACGTATAAAACCCTGACTTTTTATCTCAGAATTTAAAGGGTTCTTACTTCTAAAATAATTATGATCTATCTATGAATGAAGTTTGCATGTATAGTATCAGGCATTCGGTGAATTCTACTATTTGCGCACACATTACGATTCGCACTACTTTGTTAGCTATGCAGTGACAGCTTTGTGTAAATTAAAAATTTCATATTTTGATGCATTTTTCTTGAGATTTAAACTTGTATCAAACTTGTTTTCAATCATACTTAATTGCTTAAAAAATTTAATTGGGAAGAACTCTACTGTAGCCTCGCCTATTATAAAAGTAAAGTGAAGTTACATGTGTATTTGGAAAACAACAAAACATTGCAAATTATGCTATTTGATGCATGTTGTAGTTTCGGCATAACATTAACTTATTTCATAATACTGATAGTTCATATCACATGCCAATCATTTCTTTAAAAGGAATACTTTGTTTCTGTACTGTTACCGACAACTTTACAATTACAGCGCCTTTGAACTTATCAATCTCTCACCAGAGGGCGTATTACGCTGTGCTTCAACACAGTGTTAATATTATTTTTTTAACATGGGGGGGGGGGGGCTCTATGATGAGTCAAGTTTTATATGTAGGTTTAAGAAAAAATGTCTACTGCAAAAAAAGGGGATGAACTGATGTTACAATCACTTTAAAAGAGGAGATACAGTGCAATGAATATTTATATATTAAAATCTTTATTATTCAACAACATTGTATCTGAGATTAAACTACTGTTCTACTTATAAATAAATAAATTATATCAAATTTTATAAACTATGAATAATGAAAATTTACTGAAAAATAGGTATGTTTAATTTTTTTGCATTCGAATTTTACGTTGTTAATTTTATTTTTATTGATTTATTATAATTCATTGTTTGATCACATGCTGTGCTCGCCCCAACGGTCGCACCGTAAAACATATAGTTTACACAAAGAAGGAGGAGTCTTCAACCCATTAGATTTTAAATAGTCTTTTACCTTATATGAGGCTTTAAAACTGTTGATTATTTGATATTCCATTTTGATAACATTGAATAAGGTTTCACCAAGTACTAAAACAGCGTCTATGTAAAGGAATATACATTCCCTGTGGAAGGATGTCACATTATAACATACACGCGTTCTGATATACGTTGCCGGTCTAATAGATCACAGTCTATTGACCGCCGTCCAATAGATCGCAGTCTATTGACTGGCGGTCCAATAAATCGCAGTCTATTGACCGGCGGTCTATTAGATCGCAGTCTATTGACCGGCATTTCAAAATAGACGCAAATATTTAATAAGCCTTTTCACGTTAACTGCGGTCCTGATTTTAGCGCACGCTCACAAACGCTTCCGGACGGCATACCACAGTTTACATTAGCAACGTAAATATGGTGATTCAATGCGTGGTATTTAAATGTTCAAACAGACAGGGAAGTAAAGCGAAGGAGAAGGATGTAAGTTTTTTTTCGATTCACCAAGGACAGAAAGAAGCGATTAGCCTGGATTAGAGCCATAAATAAGGACGATTGGACTCCAAACGAGTACAGTCGAGTGTGTTTCGAACATTTTGTTGATTCGAGGCATAGTGACGATCCGACGGACATCAACTATCGTCCCACGTTATTTGCCTATAAATCCCAGCAACCATCAGAGTCACAAACCGCCCGAAATGAAAGACTCAGCAAAAGAAATTTACTTCAGGTGATTTAAAAAAAAAAAAGGCCAACACAAAATTAAACTTTTGCGATAAATATGCTTATATACATATGTATTGGGATAACCCAGATTTATCTTAAGTCTCATGTTTGCTTTCTTTACTTAAAGTCAACAGGTAATATCACTCATAACTTGTTAAAGTTATAATAAATTCATGCTAAAACCGGGGCTATACATATATATTTTTATCTATATAAGGTAGTAGTATACATGCATATGTATATCTATGTACACTACTACATAAAATGCACAAATTAGGGCTTTTCGACTTTCGGTCGAAAAGACCTATTGTTTTCGTTCTGTTTTATTATTATTATTCTTCTCGACAAAGTTTCGTCATGGATTTTTTGAAAACGGAATAGAAAAATCAAAATTTAATGTTAGCTTCTTTTAGCAATTGTTAAGTTCTCCCGTATGTCCTTTTTTGGACTTCCGGTCTATATACTTCCGGTTTACACATGCAAAAAACAAAATACTAAAAGGACCTTTGTATCTTTTTTATTTTTTGATAATTAACTAAGAAATTTTGGAGTTAGATACTTCCTAGTATGATATACAAAATCGTAAGCAACAACTATTTTCTATCTCTTGCTGTTTTTGAGATATTAGACTTCAAACTATGAAAAAAGGGGGGATGAAAAAACTGAAAATTGAAATAACCACCAAATGTTTTAAATGAGGAATGGAAAATGTTAAAACTGTCATAATAATCGTACATTTAAAGCTTCGTTTGAAACCATTGAGAACTTCCGGTTTTACAAGTTGATAAAAAATCGTCTATGGGTGTTTTAATGTTAAACTGAATTCATGCGTGCCACTTTTTCTCAAACAGTTTTCAAGTAAATATTTCCACATTTAATATTCATATTGAGGGACCTAATTTGCAGACTTGAAAATATTTTGAGATAAAATTTTTGAAAGATAAGGGATCTAGAGGGGTCAAAGCTAAAAACAACGCTTTAGCTGTATCTTTTTTATTTTTCATCCGATTTTTAAAATCTTTTCGGTTTTAAGTTTTGAGTAAAGAGTACAATTTAAAAAGTATGGTCCGTAGGGCCATTTTTTGACTTCTTATAGGAGTATTAAAGGTGTGAATATTGCAACTTTCTAAAAGTTGAAAAAGTGATTTAGAAAGAGTTATCTCGCTTTGCTCAATGAACGTAGAACATTAATACTCTAGTCATACCACGTTTCTATTTGAGAAAGGAATGCTTACTTTTTTATGGTTTTTTGGAAATATTCTTTTAGAAATTAAAAGTATATTTACTTTTAAAGTGTTGAAGTTATCTTTTTTTGACATTGCATTATTTATAAGGTTATATTTCTAATAGGCAACTGATTAAACCTAGGCGGTTAAGAATTTTTAAATAAAAAATAGATACGATTTTACCTGACATTTACAATCAAAAAAGGGAAAGGGGATGTCGAAAAGCCCTTACTTTTTGTTGAAGACAAAAAAAGTTCTAGTTGTAATTGTTTTTATTTATCTGAAACTTAAATAGGAATTCAAAGAGCACCCTAACATTAAAAAGGCACCACGACTTCAGTTTGTTTAGCCATAGCTATTGCTGCACATATACTACAACAACTGATGATGTCTCATCCTTGACAGAGAACACATTTATCTCTAATCCAGAATTACCTGTAGATGATGTTAACATCAAGATATTGAAAGATGAAGGTACAGATTGATCGAGCTCCATTGTATAATATATTTTAATTACTCATTGCATAAATTTTCATAAAAATTATTTAAATTATTTATATATATTAATTTTAAAGGGCAGAAAACAAAGTTGATGTAAAACTGATTTAAATTATTTTTAAAATATCTTAAGATATTAACGTCATGTATTAATGAAAACATTGGATGCATGTCATTAAATTATTATATATATCCACTTTAGATAATGTACGTCATTTGAATTTCTATTTTAACTAGAACTTTTTTTGTCTTCAACAAAAAGTAAGGGCTTTTCGACATCCCTTTTCCCTTTTTGATTGTAAATGTCACGTAAAACCGTATCTATTTTTTATTTAAAAATTCTTCACCGCCTTGGTATAATCAGTTGCCTATCAGAAATATAACATTATAAATAATGCAATGTCAAAAAAAGATAACTTCAGCACTTTAAAGTAATTATACTTTTAATTTCTAAAATAATATTTCCAAAAAAATCATAAAAAAGTAAGCATTCCTTTCTCAAATAGAAAACGTGGTATGCCTAGAGTATTAATGTTCTCCGTTCATTGAGCAAAGCAAGATAACTCTTTGTAAATCACTTTTTCAACTTTTAAAAAGTTGCAATATTCACACCCTTAATACTCCTATAAGAAGTCAAAAAATGGCCATACGGACCATACTTTTTAAATTGTACTCTTTACTCAAAACTTAAAACCGAAAAGATTGTAAAAATCGGATGAAAAATAAAAAAGATACAGCTAAAGGGTTGTTTTTAGCTTTGACCCCTATAGATCCCTTATCTTTCAAAATTTTTATCTCAAAACATTTTCCGGTCTACAAATTAGGTCCCTCAATATAAATATTAAATATGGAAATATTTACTTGAAAACTGTTTGAGAAAAAGTGGCACGCGTCAATTCAGTTTAACATTAAAACGCCCATTGACGATTTTTTATCAACTTATAAAACCGGAAGTTCTCAATGGTTTCAAACGAAACTTTAAATATATGATGATTATGACAGTTTTAACATTTTCCATTCCTCATTTAAAAAATTTGGTGGTTATTTCAATTTTCAGTTTTTACATCCCCCCTTTTTTCATAGTTTGAAGTCTAATATCTCAAAAACAGCAAGAGATACAAAAAAGTTTTCGCTTACGATTTTGTATATCATACTATGAAGTATCTAAATCCAAAATTTCTTAGTTTATAATCAAAAAATAAAATAGATACAAAGGTCCTTTTAATAGTTTGTTTTTTGCATGTGTAAACCGGAAGTATATAGACCGGAAGTCCAAAAAGGGACATACGGGAGAACTAAACAATTGCTAAAAGAATCTTACATAAAAGTTTTATTTTTCTGTTCCGTTTTCAAAAAATCCATGACGAAACTTTGTCGAGAAGAATATTGATAAAACAGAACGAAAACAATAGGTCTTTTCGACCAAAAGTCGAAAGCCCTAATTAAGGATAACCTATATCTGTTAATAAACATGCATGCAGATTTTTCATATTATTAATCATAAAATTAATAATCAAATGAATGAAATGTATTGAATTTTAATAAAGGTATGCAGTGTGACCCGGACCCTTTGTTGGTGGAAAATAAGGCACTGAAGAAAGAGCTAGGTGGAAGAGCTCCAAAAAGAGGTGATTCGGCATAAGTGGAGTTTCCAGAAAATATCTGATGATGACTCCAAGACTCGATTTTACACTGGACTTCCCTCATTCGCTGTGTTCATGTGGCTCTTCAGGTATGCTGATTTCATAATTACTTTTTTATTTGATTTTTTTGGCATTACAGTATAATGTACATGTATATATTTGAAAATACATAAAATTACATTTTAAACTTTTCACATTTATAGTATTTTACGTCCAAAGGCAGAGAGGATGAAGTATTGGTCTGGACCAAACACCGACCAGTCTTCTGATCGCAAGCAAGCATCAGCAGGATCCTTAGACCTAATTGATCAGCTGTTTGCCGTACTAATGAGACTGCGTGTTGGGCTTTTGACCAGCGATATAGAAGAACGCTTCCAAATTTCAGAGAGTACTTTTTCGAAATATTTCTCTTCATGGATTTGTTTACTTTGGCAAGAATTGAAATGTCTTAATCCCTTTCCATCACGTGATATAGTTCAGAGAACAATGCCACCTTCGTTTAAAAGAGATACTCTTCAGTTCGAGTCATTATTGATTGTACAGAAATTTATATTAAACAAGAGGCCAATTGGCCTTAACGGTCACCTGAGTAGCATATATCCAATACACAAACTTGTCATGGAGTCTCATATATGCATCTAATTAATTAGGTTTCATACTGGAGTAGAAAAATTATAAATTTGTAATGACAACCACATTTAATTCAAAAAGAACTGTGAAACCTATAATTTTGGTGAAAAACTAAAAGATCTGATCTACAAAATAATGAATTTAGTTTTCCTTTCAGGTGTGTGGGAGTAAAGAAGATAATTTTTTAACGTTATATGCATTAGCATCTATACATCCATTTTGGCCCTGCCCTAGAGTCAAAACCCATACCCCAGGGGACATGAAAATTAAAATTTCAGTAGAGGACTTCCTGGTAAACATAATTATTAGTCGTTTTTTTTATACAGATGTGTGAGAATAGAGAAAAAGATTTTTAAACATTATATGCATTAACACTTTATCGCCATATTGCCCCCCCCCCCCCCTCATGTCCTGAACCCCTGACCCAGGGGCCATGAATTTCACAATTTAGGTAAAGGAGATTGTGGATATCATAACCATGTATTCAGTTTTTTGCCCACATGAGTGGGAGTAGAGAAGAAGATTTTTTAAAGATTTAAATCATTTTTACTATATGGCCATATTGGCCCCACCCTAGAGCATGAACACCTAACAAAGGGGTCATGAATTTCACAATTTTAGTAGAGAGCCTCATGGACATCATAATCATGCATTTAGTTTTTAACAAACATATATGGGAGTAGAGAAGAAGATTTTCTAAGATTTAATACATTTTTACTATTTGGCCATATCGGCCCCACCCTAGAGCCTGAACCCCTGACCGAGGGGTCATGAATTTCACAATTAAAGTAGAGGGCTTCATGGACATCATAACCATGCATTTAGTTTTTAACAAATATATATTGGAGTAGAGAAGAAGATTTTCTAAGATTTAATACATTTTTACTATTTGGCCATATTGGTTCCACCCTAGAGCCTGAACCCCTGACCCAGGGGTCATGAATTTCACAATTTAGGTAGAGGGCTTCATGGACATCATAATCATGCATTTAGTATTTAACAAATATATATGAGAGTAGAGAAGAAGATTTTCTAAGATTTAATACATTTTAACTACATGGCCATATTGGCCCCACCCTAAAGCCTGAACCCCTGACCCAGGGGTCATGAATTTCACAATTTAGGTTGAGGGCTTCATTGACATCATTATCATGCATTTAGTTTTTAACAAATATATATGATAGTAGAGAAGAAGATTTTCTAAGATTTAATACATTTTTACTATTTGGCCATATTGGCCCCACCCTAGAGCCTGAACCCCTGACCCAGGGGTCATGAATTTCACAATTAAGGTAGAGGGCTTCATGGACATCATAACCATGCATTTAGTTTTTAACAAATATATATGGGAGTAGAGAAGAAGATTTTCTAAGATTTAATACATTTTTACTATATGGCCATATTGGCCCCACCCTAGAGCCAGAACCCCTGACCCAGGGGCCATAAATTTCACAATTTTGGTAGAGGGCCTCATGGACATCATAACCATGCATTCATTTTTTTCCTCACTTGTGTGGAAGTAGAGAAGAAGATTTTTGAAAATTTGGCTTTTTTTGCATATTTGGCCCCGCCCATGGCACCCCAGGGGTGGTAGAGCCATAAATTTCACAATTTAGATTCTTCTTACCATAGAGATGCTTCACACCAAAAATGGTAATGATTGGCCTGGTAGTTTTCAAGAAGAAGTTAAAAATGTAAAATTGTTAACGCACGACGCACGACGCACGACGCACAACGCACGACGACGGACGAAGACCAATTGCAATAGGTCACCTGAGTGACTCAGGTGACCTAAAAACCGTCTAGCCTTGTTAACCAGAGTTTGACTTTTTTAAATTACAAGCACCATACAACTGTAAAATTTTTAGTTGGTATTACTCCATCTGGTGTTATATCATTTGTATCTGAAGACTGGCCTGGGAAAACCTCTGACAGAGAACTTACAATATCATCAGGTTTAATTGATTTATTAGATGAGAATGACAGTGTAATGGCTGATAAAGGTTTCACTATTAGAGATGTTTTGTTGAAAAAGAACTGTCAATTGAATATTCCCCCATTCAGAGGTAGTGCACCACAGTTCTCCACTGATGAAATTTTTGATACTCAAGAAATTGCTACTTTGAGAATACATGTTGAGAGAAGCATCGGTAGAATTAAAAGATTTCACATTTTTGATGGTATTATGCCACTTACACTTAAGCCTCTTTTGACCAAAATTTTCCAGGTTGTTTGTTGGCTAACAAACCTTGATGTTTCTATGGTGAACAACTAGTTTGTCTCATACAGTACAAATGTACATGTACATTATATTAAACAAAAATCAAATTATTTTATATTATATTAAATTATACCAATAGCCAGGAAGAAAAATTTGTGTACTTATTTGGCTTTAAGGAAATAAATGCAATTTTTTTCTGTAGCATGTAAATTTTTATACCATGAAATACAACTTTAATATTATCTTGCAACACTAATTTGTTAACTCTTGTATTTGTGCTACGTTCCTGGGCTAGCAGCTAGTTTTTCATTTTTTTTTTCATTTTTTTTAACACATGATATTGATGTTCATGTAATATCAGTTTTTCTTAGACTATAATATACCGGGTATTACATGTACAATGTACATTCAATATGAATGAACTCTGTTAAACATGGAATGTGAGTCATAAATTGATATACCACTGGCTTAAATAATTTTGTTTAATATTTACATGTACTGTATTATGGAAAATCTACTCAAATTAAATAATTTTTATAATTTACCATATTTTTAACATGTTTGAAAAAGAACATTATCTGATGAAAAACTTTTGATGTGAATTCCTTATCTTGTTACCAGTTATTCTTATTATTAAAATGTTTTTTTTTATATACATGTATATAAAAAGTGCTCCTTGACATTGTAAAAGTGACTAAATAATTTGGTAACAATCTTTGTAATTATATATATTTCTGAGTTAAAAGTAACCACTGTTTTGAAAAGGTGAATTTTACAACAACAAAAAAGTTTGTTTTCATTTGAACCATGTGCATGTATTTAAATGATTTCATCTAGATGAACATTCACATAAATTACATGTAATATACATGAACAATTCAGATTTCTTGTCAGCATTGTTTTTTGGCCAATCAATAACAGATAATTCATTAGTTAAATGTGCAATTTATGGACAATGTGATGCATATAAAATGCAATAAGTTTAGGCATCATAGAGGACACAAACTCTGAATCAAAATAAAATCTGTCAATACAAATACTGTTTTGTGCCACATTGGTCCAAACTACGAAGTCACACCATGGTAATGCCTTAATTGCCATCTCCCCTTGAACTTGAGCATAAAATTTGTGGCTCTTCTTGAGACGTGGTCCTTCCATACTCTCCTCCAGACAAAAATTGGAATATCCCATTGCCATGATTTCACCCACTTCTTTCATTGTAACACGAGTTCCCTGGATGGAATACAGACACTTAATTTCTAATAAACCAATGCTTTCCCCATCATGGACCTTCCCATCGCTAGAGGCACCCAGAAAAGAGTGTTCTGCACATAAAGTGATACCTGTATCCTCAACTGTGAAATTACTGTTGATAGCCGACTTAAGAATGACATAGTCTGACCGTGCCTTGGCCTCCATTTCTTGTCCCCATTGAAATGCTGGTGGTAGAACTGCATACCTTAATTTTCAAACAAAACTTGATTTTAACAAAATGGATCAAAATTTGCAGCTTAATTAGGGTATACATGTACACACAGATAGTCAGATACAATTAGGGTATACATGTACACACAGATGGTCAGATATATATATATATATAAAAATTCCTCTATATGATAGTTTCTATGGAATAAGATAAGAATTAGTCATTGTCATAATTTTTTCAGCTTACTTATTAAAACTGGAACCCTCCATAATTTGCTTGATCAAAGAATTCGGATTGGATCCAGCTTTTAAGACATCACCAAAAAGAGAACTGGTGAGATGACCAATATGGAGTTTCTGCCACATGGCTGATGTTCTCTGGTCTCTTGTGCAGCTCTCAATAAACTCAACTAAGTCCTGGGTTATCGACAGTTGGGGCTCTAAAATTTTGAAGTTAATTAGGATATCATAACAATTATGAAACTCAAAGGAGTTAAAGAGTTTTGAAATTTTTGTTTATAAATGAAAATATCATAAACATAAGAAAATATAATTCAAAAATAATTTTCATTTCGAAAAAAAATGTTTCAATTTAGGTTTTCATAATATAGTTAGCGTTACTTAATCTTTAATCAACATATTTATCAAATTTAGATTCTTACCATTCCCCTCACAAAATATGAGACTTTTCATCCTTGCGAACATAATATCTGCTTCCACATCCTGCACCTCCATCTTTTGGACAGCCTCTGGAGCATGGTCAGGTATATTCCACAAGTGTGACATTCCTTATGATAATAAATGCATAGATTTGTCAGACAGATTCTACAGACCTAATTATTATTACAAAAATACTAATTATCAAATTCCATTGCCAAATAGTAACTAAAGCATGAATTATAATTTTTTAAAAAAATCAATTAAACCTTTCATATCAGCTACCTGTTTGTGGAAAGACATTTTTTAGATCCTGTAAATGCTGCAGCATGCGATTAAGATCCCAATGTCTGTCGTCTGAATGCCGAGGGTCATAAGCGGCAAGAGGATCACGATTTTCTATAAAATCTTCCGACTCTTTCAATTGGCCCTTACACTTATTAGGCAAAGAACTGATTGGTCCAGAAGGCTTCACCTGGCACCCAGGAATTATCCATTTACATGGCTGAGATGTACAGCTTTCTGACGAGGACTGGCTGGGTTTTGCATGACTTAATGCAAAGAGTAAGGCACCTATGTGACTACATGCCTGTGCTAACCTATGAATCAAAAGGATAGAGTTGAAAACTAAGTTCTTGAATTGATCCATTGAAAAAAAATGAAATTGTAATTTAAACAATAAATAGCAATAGAATTGCATGATTAAAATTTCACTGGAATGTGGGCTTTTATAAGATTATAAAAAAAACTTGGATAAAATGTTTATCAATTCATATATATAAATATATTTATGAACTAATACCCAATAGGACACTGGCAATATGCATGCTGTATATGTGGTCTGCCAGTGTTTGGTGTTGACATGCAGATATACACTTGATATTGCTGCTTCTTCATAGAAGCTTGGCATGTTGCCCTCACATATATTATAGATGAATTGACCTAATTAAAAATGTAAAATATATTATATATTATGAACAATTAAAACAAAATAATATCAGCAGAGACATGTATGTCTCTGATATCAGCGAACAAAAATACATACATTTGTAAAGCAAATTTTTCTACATGCATTAATCTGATCATGCTTTTATCTGATCATTTAAAAAAAAATATATTAAGGTGTGTTCTTTTCAAAATACAAAATGTAATTAAAAATTCTACCTTTGACACTCTGATATCTTGGACGTCACCAGCTTCGAAGTGTTTAATGGATTTGTCTAAGCCCTTGAAATTTTTCACAGCAATACCATGTGAAGTAGGTCTTTCAATGATAAAACTGTAAATATCACTGAAAGTTAAAGTTGGAATATAACTCTGGTCCAAACAGTCATAGGTTACGGCGTGAAAAGGTGGCAAACTGTCCTGAAAGGGTAGGGTCAATGATCCTTCAGCCGAAGCTTGTTGGATGATCGGCGTCAAAACAGAAGTTGGCGTTTGACACAAAAGTAATTCTTGTATGAGATCTTCTTTTTTCTTCTTACATATGTCGATTCCGTGCTCTGTGGCTAAATTTCTCAACGAACTTATTTTCAGTTTCTTCAAACTCTCCCGCTTGGCCATACTGAGCTGTGTTACTAATGTAAACAACAGCAATGGAATGCGGATATAAATAGTTGCCGTCCGGAAGCGTTTGTGCGCATGTGCAAGATTTATCGCGAAAAGGCTTATTTGTAATAAAACAACAAAATCCCTTTGATTAGGTAATAAAAGAAAATATATTACCTTGCCGCTTCTCAATACGTCTTTCTCAATCTCTACCCAGAGTTATTTTGTAGCGTAGCCTTGTTCCGAGGCCTTCCGCTTCTGTGCTTGCACAATCGGAAGGCCTCGGGAACCAGGCTATAGCCGCAGGAATGGCTGAGTGAAAATAATTCCCGAATTCCCCTTCGTTTTTAGGAGTTTTCCGCCAGCGACAGGGACTGTACTTTTTGTCTGAACAAACTCGAACTACAGGATGTTTACAAAATTTCGCGCATGCGCGGCAGGCCTAGTCCTACAGATTCATAGCGCATTCGGCGCACCTCGGCCGATTCCGGTATCCTACATCAAACGTTAGATGAGGTACGAATCTGCCGAGGTGTGCCGAATGATTCATAGCGCAGCGTAGCCTGGTTCCCGAGGCCTTCCGATTGTGCAAGCACAATCGGAAGGCCTCGGGAACCAGGCTAAACGCAGCGTAATACGCCCTCTGGTGAAAGATTAGGTTTAGCTCTGAGAAAGATGACGTCATCACTTTCGCGGTGACGTATAATTACACTTTGGATAAAAACTTCACCTCGACCGGTAAGGTAAGGCGATCAAGTAACTTTGAAATAAAATAAAATAGATAAATTATATAGAAATTAAAATGGTATAAATAAAGTTTGGACTTATATAGTAAAACATTGAGGTTTATATTGTTACATGTATATATGTAACGTTATTAAATTAAAACATTGTAGAGTTAATAAATAAAAAAATGTGCTGATAATGTAACGTTAGATTCTTCCGGTAGTTACAGATAGTGTAGAGAAAGTTATTACATAAAGTGCATTTAGCATTTGATACGTGAAAAGTTCATGAAACTAAAACAATCGTTTAACTTTATTCTATAATGGTATCACTGCATGAATAATAACTATATGCATTATCGTTAATTTTATTTTACAAATAAAAGACTTTATCTCATACGTGTGGTGTATATTACCCGTGTGATAAACCTTTGCTATATCACACGGGTGATGCTATATCAAATACTTCCGGTCGGAACTACTTTTGACACAGCCCCTCGCTTCAACGCTTTAGTAACCTATTTTCGAAGATTTGCTAGTACTTTCAACATAACTATATCTACTATAAAAAATTAATATAAAATTGATTTTGTCAAAGATTTAAATTACAAATATGAAGGAAAACACATAACTGCGTAGCACAGGCGTCGGAACCGGGGGCTATTGTGAGTGGGGGGGGGGGGGGATTAGCCCCCCACCCCCACCTTTTTTGCAAAAATATTCATAACCGTAACCACAAGACCCTTTTTTCTTGTTTGTCAAGATTTTTGATAAATTTAGCCCACTTCCAACTTTCAATTTGCGTTGTGAAGTTTATAAAACTGCAAATTACGTTAACTATCAAGGAGTTCATCCTGACGACGCCATGAAAACAGAGCGCTCTGGTTGTGTTTATATACAAGAACTTACCGAAATAATGTTTCATAAGACTTTTATTCCACCACCAGTAAGCATCCTTATTCACTATTTTCAATTTCGAATCATAAGGCTAGCCGAGTGTTTGTTTTATTAAACATCAACAACTGTTCCTCGTTCGAGTCAATTCAAACTATACTCTGTCCCGAGTTTTTGCTTCCACCACTTTTTGCTTGATATTTCAATAATAGTAAATACCTTTATGCTCAACCAACGTTCATCCAATAACATAAAAAATGTCCAGATTATCTGTTTTGAAACGCCCCCTATACCGTCTCAGGTTTCAATACACATCCCGAAATTGAAAGTCTACGGAGATTTTGCATTGCAACAGCCATAATTAAGCCCGGATGATAACGTTAAAAAATTGCGCGATGTATTCCGAGTGTATTCCGAATGGAGAGAAGATGTAAACATTCCACATTATAAATCTCCGTAAGGAATCTGTTTTCGTTCTTGTGAATTTTTCTGAGTGGAAAAGGATAATTGTTCAATGAAGATATCTTAGATATATTCCCTTTTAACGATTTCAACTGTATTTCTTTCACAGGTATGTGTAATTTTATTAAAAATCATCAAAAATTGATGGAAGCAATAACTTGGGACAGACTATAACGAGTATTCGCAACTTTGTGTATGTCAACAACCTTGATTATTCAAGTCTTCTAATCGGAATTTCCATTTAATTAAGAGAATAAGCTCTAAGAAAAATTATTTAGAGTTTAAAAGTTATTTTAAGGTTTATTTCAGTGAAACTTTACATTAAAACAGTTAGATTTATCTCAGGAATGACGTACTACATTGTATTGCGCAAGGTCACAAATTATAATAGCCGCATAACACAACGTTGCATCATCGTTTTAATCTTTGAAAAACAATTCGGGTCACATAAGGGACTGTCTCAAAAGCTTCATAATATAAATCAAATTGTATGAGATAAATAGAACACCTATAATTGTGTGATTTTATATTTGCTTTATCCAACTCGTTGAAATGGTTATATTCGCTCGGCAAGCCTCGCGAATATATACACCATTTCAACTCGTTGGATAAAGCAAATATAAAATCACACAATATAGATATCCTCTATATATACTCATACTGGTAGATATGCATCTTGTCCTCGTATATTCAATCAGTGTTTGAAAAATGATTGAACGGTGTCATCTTTTTACAGAAAAGCCTTTCAGAAAACTAAGAACCATGCTTGGACTAGCAGTGTTCGCATCCCTTTGTTATTTGGCCTCTGCACACAAGCCATCGTTTTGTCGGGACTTGGACTGTCCAAGATATACCGTGCTCCAGTCATTTCCGGTCTGTATCGATTTTGTTGTCCAAATGACTGAAACGAGAATATTTTTATTCCATTATTTTTCTCATTCTCGAATTTGTTTCACAGACCCCCCCCCCCCCCACCCCCCCCAGTGATTACATTGTTCTACTCTAAATTACTGACTTTTTTTTTTAAACTTTTTTATTGCTATTAAATCTTGATATGTCTTCAAATATCATTACACAATAACATATTGGTTAGTTTGGGACCACCTACAAATAATCGTAAAAGTTCTTGGACTTTGGTCAATCACATAATGTTGTACACATTGAACGTAGCTTGCGCATTATCGACAACGGATAAGTGGGGTTTTTTTTTCAACTCATGGCCGACAAAATATAAATATAAGAACCAAAGAACTATACGATTGCGCCCATGAGAAAAGGGTCCTTATGACGTTTTGTATAAAACAGAGAAATAACGTCATAAAGAAATGACGTTACGTAAAAGAAAAAAAAAAGCTCACGGTCTGATAGCCAGGTAGAAAACAGCGGCGCTGTAATTTTAAATTGTTACTTTGTTTATGAGCACGTCTCTTAATAGCAAGGCCCTATAATGCAGTATCATTTATAATAAATAAAATGAACATATTTATATTTTTTAATTTCTTACTCATAACTCACGATCGAATGTAGATTCCGTGCTTGTTTGATCCTCGAACAAAAGACAACTCTTGATCTTCGGCAAAAAAAAAAAATTGTACAGTCATGCATATTGGAAAAAATAACACGATTGAGCAATTAACATTCCGGAACAATTTACATTGCGGTACTAAATCTGATATTGAATGTTTTGAATATAAATTAATTCTAAAATAACCGTTTATTGAGAAATCATTATATTCGCGACTGCGTTTTCGCTACCGATTAATACTTGTTGATCCGCCCGTCAGCATCTGTTTACTCGCGCGGCCTACCATTTCTACCATTTCATTCTAAAGCCTCTGAATCTCTCTCCAAAAACAAGCTTAACAATCTGGATGAAACCCATAGCCTTTTTATTGCACGATAAATACTTTAATCAATGTTTATAAAGGCATTTGTATATGATCACGTCGAAAAACAAGAAAGATAATCCACTTGTGTAGAAAATACCATGAGGTTCCGCACGGGGAAATAGATAATAAAAAGAAGATGTTTAATTTATTTTATCTGTTCAATATTTATAAGTGTTATAATCTAATTTAAAGATACTAGTGAATGAACTTTTATTCAAAATGTGTGTTTAATTTATAGGTTGATACTACATGTAGATCCAGTCGTTTATCAATTGATATTCATGTAGCTTGATATTATTCCAAATTGTAAGATTATATCAATTTGTTGATTTTTTAAACAAATAATAATAAATGAAATTTGATAAATTCATTATGAGACTAAATTCTTAGTATGAATAATAACCTATCATTTTAGCCTCATAATTTTTTTTGTACTATTACTTACAGTTATTCAAGTTAGAATATTCATGGCATGTCATTAGGTCTTTTTTTAATCCGTCTATTATTTCAGACTATTTTTATTGCATCAATTTCATAAAGATTAGATATACACTCTGAAAATTGTTTTAACTGAATTTTATACACAAAGAAAATGTTTACATATAGCTACAAAATCTTGTGCATACAGATTTAAGCGCAAAAGCAAATGCAAGTTAACTTTACGATTGTCATTTAATTGTTTCAAATATACGAATTTATACAATATAAGCACCGCCTTATTTTTGCCCCCGCTCTGCTTCTCCTGTGGTCTGTCAGTAATATATTTAGGCAAAATTATTTAATAAATGCTTATAAAGTGCCGATCCGATCATTCAGAATAAAATTTGAAATAAATTTTTTTTTTCAACTCTTCATTAGTTTTAGTGCTACAAAATTGTAAAGAACAGATAAACAGTTAATCGGCTACTTTCTCTGTGTTATCAAAATGTGTTCAAAACAGCGTACATGTTTATTGTAACAATTAATTAATGATGAAATATTAAAAGAATTTTTAAAAGCCAAATTCACTTCTGAAATTAAGTCTACAAAACCTATAAATTATCTAATATTTTAATTACGTCTGCAGGCTAGCGATGTACATGTACTGATTTAGATTATTTAAAGCAAGCATTGATTACAAGTTCGTGCAAAAAAAATTAACCGTAAGTATTTATAATTGATAAGATTTTAATTTTTTTCCAATTTAAGTGAGCGTCTCAGAGAAAGTCATGCAAAACAGTCCACAAGCATGGTTGATGTATCGATATCAATTTTGGTGTGCAACATAGTATTAATATGGCATATAATTTACCACATATGTTTTTGTCATGGTTGGCATAGTTCATGAGTAAAAGGCATGTTACTAAAAATAGAACAAGGGGTCAAAAATGGGAACAAAAACCATGAAATCTACACATATTTCAGGACCTCTCAACTTAGAGTGATAATACATGCATAGAAACTAGTTATAGGGGGTAAAAGCATGTTGTCTAGCATTTCATCTGGGGTGGTACATTTATATAGAACTTATCTAGTTTAAGTACAAAAAGGTCATAAACTTTTCAAATTGCTACGTTTAATGAAATGTTCAAATTTTATCAACTTACAAAGCATTATTTTGGGGTCTGTAAACGCTTCAATTTCTTTTATTGCAATTACACCTATAAGTACAGACCATGAATAGTACAATATAAAAAATCTGACTTTGGACTCTATAATATAGGTCAGATATGAGGTCACCAATAAGACTGGTTTTTTCATTTTTACAAAAAAACGTTAAAATGGCTAACATTCAATTCATTTAAATCTATACCAGAAATGTTCTGAAATATCACAGCATTATTTTGACAATTTATACAGCAAAAAAAAGTTAAAAATTAACTTTGAATATTTCAAAACAGGAAATACAAGTTGTCATTAATAACGCCATCATATAAGTACATAACGTATATTACTGTTATTCATAAAAACTTCAAATTGTTGTTTTTCCTCATTTTGGACTTTTATCACTTTCTTTTAAGAAGGTAAAAAAAATTCTGATGCTTTATAGTTTTAACAGAGAATACTAAATTAAATGTTATTACTCTAAGATAAGTTTTGCAAATATTAATTTCAATATTTTCAAATACTATAATAAAATTGGTTACTAAAATGAAAAAAACTTGTTTCCAAGGAAATCGATCATCTGCGTTTGTTTAATTTCCTGAGAAAACCTTATATATATATTACTGACAGTGCACTGAACCTTCAGAGAGTTAACTTTTGGTGGTGTCTAATTAGAACTGACAATAATCATTACATTAAAAGAAATGAATCATTGCACTAATGTAACCTGTAAGTTGCCATGCTCACACAATCATAAAAGATAAATACCAAATGTAACTAGACTCTTGTTGCAAAAGCAACAAAAAGGTCTTTCGTTTTGATATACATGTATCAATTTAACTGTAAGACATTGCTTCTCTCAGTATTTCATAACCATAAGACAACAGGACTTAATTGACTATCAATTTGTCTTACTTTGTCAAACAGAAGCAGTAAATCTCTTAAACAACATGAATTGTTTGAACTCTTCCGGTGTGGACCGGAAGTGACGGTTGACAAAATAAAAACGGTTAAACACATCTTCTATCAAATGTCTATCATCCCTGTAAGTTTCGTGTTTTGATCACTTACAGTTTCTGAGATCTCGGGGTTCAAACATGTACTTTAAAAAAGGCTTCATGAGATATTTGAGATATCTCACCGGAAGTAAAATTTTTACGTTTATTAATCATCAGATAGATGACATATGTAAGCATTTATACTTATATTTCAATTCTCCGAGAAATATATTAAATGCGTAAAAGCATAATTTTTGAAGAGCTTCCGGTGACGACCGGAAGTTACGACGAACAAAACAAAATAGTTTAAACACATCTACAACTATAGGTCTATCATCCCTCAAAGTTTGGATGTTCAAGTCTTTATCGTTTCTGAGATCTCATTGTCCATAGCTTTTTGTCGCGGGACAGGAAACGGACGACAGGAAGTGAATTTTGAAAAAATGAAAAAAAAAGCCTAAAGATATTATAATTTTCTGTCAGTCCTGAAAATTTCAAGAAAATCCATCCAGCCATCTCTGAGAAATCTTGTGGACAAAAAACGGACAAAAAAAAAAATAATAACTAGACTCTTGTTGCTATAGCAACAAAAAGGTCTTCCGTTCCTCATGTATTAATCTGCACAAAAAATCCAGTTATCTTGTAAACAGAAAATGGATATAATATATATAAGTTTTGTGTCTTGATCTATCACAGTTTCTGAGATCTTATTTGTACTTTGTTTTTAAAAAAGAAGGCTATCTGAGATATATGAGATGTCTCTCCGGAAGTAGAACTTTTTTTTACCATGTGGAGATGACTTTTTGTATTTCTATAGCTAAAATGTTACTACAATGCTAAATAACCAAAATATTTTCAAAAATATAAAAATTGAGTCTTTTTCCAGTGACGACCGGAAGTTACGCTGGATGAAACAAAATAGTGTTAACACGTGTCCATACACAGGTCTATAATCCTACAAAGTTTGGTTGTTGAAGTCGTTACCGTTTTTGAGATCTCGTCGATATAAGGTTTTTTGTCTCGGGACAGGAAACGGACAAACGGAAGTGCTAAATGAAATTTAAATTTTTTATATCTTGTTACTTTCCTATTTTACATTATTATTCATCGAAGTAGCTAAAACTATCAAATAAAAACAGTTTAACGGATAAAGAGTTTGATTTGTTTGAACTCTTCCGCTGTGGACCGGAAGTGACGGAAGACAAAATGAACTGTTTAAACACATCTTCAATCAAATATCTATGATAAGTGAAAGTTTCGTGTCTTGATCACATACAGTACCTGAGAACTTGCGGGTACAAAATATGTTTTAAAGAAACTTCTTGAGATAATCGAGATATCTCACCGGAAGTAGAATTTTTTTGTTTATTTAACATTGTATAGATGACATATGTAAGGATCTATACTCATATCTTTATTCTATGGAAAATAAATTAAATACGTAAAAACAAAAAAAATTTGAAGACCTTCCGGTGACGACCGGAAGTTACGCCGAACAAAAAAAAATGTTTAAACACATCTACAACTATAGGTCTATCATCCCTCAAATTTTGGATGTTCAAATCTTTCTCGTTTCTGAGATCTCGATGTGACAAGGTTTTTTGTTGCGGGAAAGGAAACGGACGACAGGAAGTCGATTTTGAAAAATTGAAAAAAAAGCCTCGAGATACGATTATTCTCTATCACTCCTGTAAATTTGAAGTAAATCTATCTAGTCATCTCTGAGAAATCTTGTAGACAAAAAATGGGAAAAAAATAATAACTAGACACGATCTCGTTGCGAGCAACGAGGAGGTCTTCCGTCCGCTGAAGACGGAAGACCCTAATAATAAAACACTGTTTTTGTCTAAATCTTAATTAAAGAGTGTTTTTCAACTTGTTTTACAGTCAAACACCCTTTTATGTTGAATATTTTAGTTAGAAAATTAGACAAAAAGGAGAGAAAGAAATAGAGAGAAAGAACAAATCTTGGCTCTGGCGAGATTAGAACACACAGCCTTTGCAGGTGTCTCAAAACATTGCTGACGCGAAATAATTCCCATTTTAGTAAGAAAATTAGACAAAAAGGAGAGAAAGAAATAGAGAGAAAGAACAAATCTTGGCTCTGGCGAGATTAGAACACACAGCCTTTGCAGGTGTTTCAAACCTTGTCGCAGTCACCCGTTCGTTTGTATAGTTACGTGTATAAACTTCGGAGGCTTTTCTTAATCCTGACAGGCAACAGATTTGTACCAGTATATAGACATGCACAAAAAAAGGAAAAAGTACACCATCTTTAATAAAAATGACTTTTTAGCGTTGACTTCCAATCAGTAAGAAGACAATCATTAAACAATGAATTTTAAATTATTTGAATCCACAGACATTATCCCGTAACTTGATATAAAATATGTATAATTTTTGGACGCCAATGTACATTTAGCTTCTATCTAATTTACTCCACGTTACCTGTACTAGTTCTTATTCAAATGCTAAAACATTTGTACTTGAGAGAGAGAGAAAGAGAGAGAGAGAGAGAGAGAGATTACATAGCGTTTTATAATGTTCAGGAAATCAATATATAAGCAACCTATGTCAATAAACGCATGTATACATACGTGTATCTATATATGGGATTAAATACTAAGCAATCCTCCTTTTTAAGCCGAGTAGAATAACGTGGGTGCATTGCTAAATGTTATGTGCATACAGTCATTGAGATGGCGGCATTTATTTGATGCCGGCAAAGCGACCCAGCGAACTCTAATGCGGTCGAACTACAGGCGCACTTCGGCGGAATGTCTTTGATATCGGCGATGCGATGAGTGTCGTAATTTAGAGAGCTGCTGACAGAAAAGAGCTCTATATTTGTACTAAAAAAAGCCGCTATTTTTTTTTATTTATGACAAAAATATAACGGAAAACATTCAAATCCATCATTTTAAAGATAAACCCATTAATCAAAACACAAATGAGAGAGAAAAAAGATTCGGCACTCAGGGACTGAACCCGGGTCGCCTGGGCACAAGTCCACCACTCTAACGACTGAGCTACGCGGACCCTCGCTTCAGAACTTTTGAGCTCAAAATCTCGGGAATGCATGGATCGATTTAAAAACGAATTTCATATTCTGAAGTGTTTTAAGGTAGCTCCATACTCGTAAAATTCTCTGAGGAAAGTTGAAAAACCGAACTGATTTCGACTTAATAGACTTAAATGTCATCAATTGTTAGAAAAAATATACATGTCATCACACTTTTTGAGATGCCAGATAAACATAAACTAAAGCATATTTTAGCATTAGAAAAATGTATTTTTTTCTGTTAAAAGTAAAATCTTGTAGGCAGAAATTTGTTTTTCTTGTTTAACTTTAATGTCAACTTTATCAGAAACTAAAATTACAAAAACATTTTAAAATTAATCGTTGGAATAAGAAAAACTATTGCATTTAGACATACAACTGAGAGAAAAGTCAGAAAAAGAGTTATTTCCCCTTTGCATAGATAAAATATATAAAAATTTGGAAATTTAGTATAAAATTAAGTGCGAAAATATCTTTAACCTACCAATAATTCTAATTACATCCATGTGATTATATTCACATAAAATAAATAAAACTATCTTGCACAATTTTTAAAGAATTCAAAGCTTTACAAAAAAGTGTGACGTCACAGAACACTGGATCTACTTTAAGTGTCTCTATCGATTAAAAACATAAAAAAAAATTCAAGTTTAAAAAATTGAAAAATTAAGGTTTTTCATTTCCTTCCGGTGACGACCGGAAGTGACGGCGGACGTTCGGATATGCAAAGGGCACTGCGGCAATTCACTCTCTACCATCTCTGAAAATTTGAAGGTTCTATCTTAAATACTTTTTGAGAAAAATCGTGAACAAGCAAAAACGTAAAATCGTTAATATCTCGGTACCGGAAGTGACGACCAAAAAAAGCTCGTGTAATTTTCTTACAAATTTTGTCATAAATAAGATCTGAAAATTTCATGAAAATCGGCTGAAGCATTTTTGAGAAAACGTGGGAGAAAAAAAGAAAGAATAATAACTAGACACGATCTCGTTGCGAGCAACGAGGAGGTCTTCCGTCCGATTTTTAGAAGAGGAAATGACCTTGCCTTTTATCTTCATCAACGAAACATATCAAGAAATGCAGATGTGATCTAAAAGAGCGATGGATAAAGGATTATACACCCGGTTGGATTCCTAATTTGAAGGACCAGCCCATTTTATATCATATTAAATAAGAGATCTTTTGACCTAATAACAGGTCTAATGACCTGTAATAAAAAGAAACCAAAGAAAAACAAGAGGCCCATGGGCCACATCGCTCACCTGAGGAACAATAGGTATGATAAAATCAGCTTAATGGAGTCATAATACAAACTATCTGGACAATGTACAATAATACATGTAGATCCTGTATAAATAAAATCCATTTTCCCCTGGACATTCTTATGTTTATAATCATTAGTCCCTTTTCTAACAGGATGATTTTATAGTCATATCATATGTTGAGTATTGCAGTTCTCAAAAAGATCCTTAACAATAGTTTATATATGGGATATAAACGTACATCAAACTCTGAACCTTCTCGTGAGGCCTAAGAATTGTCCTGGGGCCAAAGTCTTAACAATTGTAAAGAATCATCTAGCTGATTAGTTTCTGAGAAGATTTTTAAAGATCTACCCTATATATTCCTTTGTTAAACTTTGACCCCCCCCCCCATTGTGGCCCCACCCTACCCCTGGGGATCATGATTTTCACAACCTTGAATCTACACTACCTGAGGATGCTTTCACACAAGTTTCAGCTTTCCTAGCTGATTAGTTTCTGAGAAGTAGATTTTTAATGGTTTACTATGTTTATTCCTATGTAAAACATCGACCTCCCATTGTGGCCCAAACCTACCCCCAGGGGTCATGATTTTCACAACCTTGAATCTACACTACCTGAGGATGCTTCCACACAAGTTTCAGCTTTCCTGGCTGAGAAAAAAAGATTTTTAAAGATTTACTTTATATAATCATATGTTAAACTTCGACCCC